>NW_023270709.1:9739548-9853050 GCF_011800145.1 Mirounga leonina
AAGGAAGGAAGGAAGGAAGGAAGGAAGGAAGGAAGGAAGGAAGGAAGGAAGGGAGAAAGGGAGAAAAAGGGAGGGAGGGAGGAAAAAAGGAATATCCACTTTCCTCTTCTTCTAATAACTGCCATGTTTATTGACTGCTGACTTTGTTCCTATAGTAACTCTTTGAGAACCATAATATACTCTTTTTCTCCTGCTCGGGGGACCAAACAAGAAGGGTGTTGAACTCCCTAAATGTTATTATCTAAAACTTATAGAACATCCTAATTACTGAAAGTTTCATAAAATGTACAAAGAATCAGAGTGGCTTTGGACCTCTCAAAAGCAACTCTGCAAACAGAAGAGAGCAATGCTTCCAACAGTCTGAGGGAAAATGATTTCCAATCTAGAGTTCCCTACCCAGCTAAATTATCAATCAAGTATGTGGTGGAATAAGGATACTTTCAGACACACAAGTTCTCCAAAAAGGTATTTCCCATGCACTTCTTCTCAGTAAAGTTGGTGGATGGTGACCGCTATCAAAATGAGGGAATAAACCAAGAGTGAAAGGCATGGGATCCAGAAAACAGAAGGTACAAACAACATGGCAGGCAAAGGAAGCCTTAGAATGACAGTGAAGGGAGCTCCCAGGTTAACTGTGGAGAAGCCAGTCTGAAGAGGATTAGAACAATTCAGAAGACTCCAGGAAGGATTTTTTTTTTTTTTTTAACACAAAGCTAGTAAACATCCATCACCACACATAGTTAAAAAAATTTTTTTTCTTGTGATGGGAACTTTTAAGAACTACTCTTTTAGAAACTTTCATAATTGTATCACGGTATTATTAACTATAGTCACCAGGCTGTACCTTGCATCCCCATGACTTATTTATTTTGTATTTGGAAGTTTGTATCTTTTGATCCCCTTTTCCAATTTCGCCCACCTCCCACCTCCCCAACCAGGAAGGATTTTTTTTTTTAAGATTTTATTTCTTTATTTGAGAGAGACAGTGAGTGAGCTCGAGAGAGAGCACACGAGCAGGGGTAGAGGGAGAGGGAGAAGCAGACTCCCCTGCTGAGCAGGGAGCTCAATGCAGGGCTTGATCCCAACACCCTGGGATCATGATCTGAGCCGAAGGCAGATGCTTAACCGACTGAGCCACCCAGGTGCCCCAGGAAGGATTTTTTTAAGCAGATGAAATTAATAGAATACTTGTTGTGAATCTTTGTGTTGAGAAAATATTTACTCAACTAGGGGAGAGTTGGGGAATAAATTAACAATAACAGATAACTAAGCAAAAGCAAAAAATAAAAAAAGTACAGTTCTGAATTCTGGGAGGAGGGGGATAGTGTAAAGAAAGGAATAAGTTTATAGTAATTTTACTTAAAAAACAACATAGCATTATTCGTAATAGCCAAAAGGTGGAAGCAACTTACACGTCCATCAACAGATGAATGGATAAACAAAATGTGTTCATTACCTACAGTGGAATATTATGCAGCCTTTAAAAAGCAGGGAATTCCGACACAGGCTACAACGTGGATGAACCTTGAAGACATTATGCTAAGTGAAATAAACCAGACAAAAAATAACAAAAATTGTATGATTCACTTATATGAGGAACCTTAGAATAGTCAAGTTTATAGAGACCGAAAATAGAACAGGAGTTCCCAAGGGCTGGGTTAGGGGAGGGGAGGAGGGCATTAGTGTTCAACGGGGACATGGTTTCTGTTTGAGATGACAAAAAAGTTCTGGAGATGGATAGTGATGATGGTTGCACACATTGTGAATGTACTTAATCCCACTGAATTATACACTCAGATGGTTAAAAGGGTGAATTTTGTGCCATATATATATTTATTACAATTTTTAAAAATAAAGAAAAACCCTGTAAGGTGCTGTACAAATAAATGGAATTAGAATTATTATTCTCATATTGATGAATACCAAATTTTTTAAATTTTTAAATTTTTATTTTTTAAAGATTTTATTTATTTATTTGAGAGAGGGAGAATGAGAGACAGAGAGCACGAGAGGGAAGAGGGTCAGAGGGAGAAGCAGACCCCCTGCTGAGCAGGGAGCCCGATGCGGGACTCGATCCCGGGACTCCAGGATCACGACCTGAGCTGAAGGCAGTCGCTTAACCAACTGAGCCACCCAGGCGCCCAATGAATACCAAATTTTTAAGACTCGGGTATTGGGGAATCCCACTTTCCTTTTCCAAACTAGATATGAAAGCTACCTTTTTCCTAAAAAATTGCATACTTTTATTTTATAGATCTATTGTTAGAAATATATACTCTAACAAGTAAGTCTTCTACGTACTCATCTTCCATTAATAAGCTTTATGCCTTAGGATTACATTATATGTCTTTTCTAACACATACTTTATTTTTTAAGATTTTATTTATTTGAGAGAGGGGGGAGGGTCAGAGGGAGAAGGAGAAGGAAAGAATCTCAAGCAGACTTTGCAATAAGTGGGAGACCCATGTGAGTCTCCATCTCACCACCCTCAGATCATGACCTGAGCGGAAACCAAGAGTCAGATGCTCAACCAACTGAGCCACCGAGGCGCCCCTCGAACACATACTTTTTAATGTAAAGTCTGACCACACTATATATATGGCTTAAAAGTTGCCTTTTTAAAAAAATGAATCACTTTTAAAATTTTATTAATTAATTAATTTATTTATTTATTCTTTTTAAGTTGACTCTACACCCAACATGGGATTCAACCTCACAACCCTGAGATCAAGAGTTGCTCGCTGTACTGACTGAGCCAGCCAAGGGCCCCCATCCTTTTTTTCTTTTTTTTTTTTACTTTACAATACATTTGTCTTCTTTCTACATCCATGACTATATAAATGGACTACATCCATCCTCTTAACATTTATTTTTAATGATAACAATGGGAATGAGATGTTTTCCATGTTAATACAGTTCCCTCTTACAAAGACAAGTCCCTCGGCAGTTAAAAAAGAGGCTTAAAAAACCCTCCTTTGGTATATTACATATTTTCTCAGGGCTACAAACCCAAGATAAATATTGATTTTTGTTTTAAGAATGCAGTAATCCTAATTTTAAATCATGAGATTATTTTTTTCTTATTCGGTAAAGCAAAATAAAAGGTTGTTTAGAGATGACAGGTGACATTTCTCCTCATTACCTTGGTGGGAAAGGACTCCAGATGCTTTGCTTGATTCCAGCTGAAGTCAAATTGCTAAGCAGGTAAAACTTCAGGGAGCCGCCAGACAGGTTTAACGAGAATGATGTGTAGCTCTCCACACCCACCCTTGCAAGACAGAACTGCTTCACCGGGTTTGTTGAAACTGCCTTGGAACTGTGCTATAACTCTTCCCTAAATTTGAAACCTTTCTGTCTGATGTCAGCATGGTTTAAATGTTTCAGGTGAAGATTCTGCAAATCTCTAAATATGCACAAATCAAGTCCAGTTAGGTTTGTTGCAATGGGCACTAATTTATGGCAGAAGAAACAGTCCTGTAGGCTCTCCTGATTTGCATGATTTTTTCTTGAATCCAAATCTTGCTGAAGGGAAGGTTTCTCATTTGGAGATGAATGTTCAGTTCACGAAGTCCTGGGGAGCTGATTAAAGAAACCAGAAGTAGCCCAGTCTCTTAGAGCTTCCCAAGTACAAATGTCCACGGGTTCCTACAGGTTTTAGGAGAAAACCCTCTGGTTTCGGATGTCTGCAACCCTTATACTGAGGGCTACAGAGGGATTGCTGGAAGACCCTGCAAGGACTTGCTGGCCCCTGACGGGGCAGGGCTGTTTTCCTAAACATGTTTGGTGGCTGTTGTTAGTGCCTTCCATGTGAGGATGGCTCACTGCTTCAGTTCTGCCTCTCCCTGTCTCATTTCCCATCCGCAGTGGATGCTACTTGCTATTGATGTGAACAATTCTAGAACAGGGTGAATCACTCCTATAGAAAGCCCCAGGATCTGGGCCTTGCCACTTTGAAAGAGCCTTTTTAAAAACAAACAACAAAATGGTAAGCACCTTTTAAGGCAATGCTGACAAGACATTTTAAATGAGGTTGGAAAATGCTCATGGTATAATGCTAAATTAAGAAGTTGGATACAAATTTATATATAGAATCTGACATCAGGTAAAAAAAAAATTCATTAAAAAAAAAAAACTGGAAAGAAATCTACCACAAATGCATAGTGTGATTGCCTCATCTGGATGGTGTAGTTATAGATGAAATTTCCTTAGCTTCTCTGCATCCCACCTTTTCTGAGTTTTTTTTTACAGCAAACAAACAGTTGTGGGGGAGTGGGGAATCCCCAACTTCAGATTCATCCTTCTAAGCAAACCTTTTACTTGATTTGCTAGCAAACTCTCACGTCTAATCGAGGTTTTGCCCCCGACAGGCGGGGCCAGGATAAAGAATGAAACTTCTCACTGCCTCTGAGTTGTTTCTGTTCTGAAGAAACTCTGTTTCTTCCCCCAGATCTGTGATCTTAACAAGTCTCTGACAAAATGAAACTATTGCAACCCTAGGTTAGGAGAGTCTGTTGAAGCTGAGAGTTTCCCCCTCCAGCTCCTGCTGTATTTAGATGCTCCCTTTTGTGTTTTTGTTACTACTAGCAGTTGGTTTATGTTTCATATTTTGTCTCCTGTGTTACATGCTTCAGATGTCAAGATAATTAAAGACAGGAGCTTATTCTTTAAACTCCTCTATGTGGACATTTTTCTCTGCAGCAGGGAACAATATAACTGCAATAAATCCTTCCTGATGATAAGATGATAATGGTTGCAGGAAAGTGCTATTCTGCCTATGAATATCTATAATTTTGAAAGATGGTCACTTCAGGGACCAGGTGACATGTCCTTTGCATTACATGCTCCCCAAAATTAGATGTCAGATCATTTATGGCTTCATTTCCATTCTGATTTTATGTTGTTTGTATATGAACCCGTGATTTGACTTTTTCTAAATGATGGAAGCTGTATTTTAAAAAAACCAACCAAACCAAAACAAAAACGTGCACTGTGATTTGATGACACCAAGAAAAACACTCACCTCACCTCACCTATAGGAATAGGACTAAATATAATGAGTAAGTTTTCTTGGTGTGACTTTTGCAGAGCAGGCTGATGATTTTGTAGTGACCGAATTTCCAGACATCCTATGTGTCTAATGTGGGAAAATAACAATTAATAAGATAGTTCCTTGGTTTTAAATTGATACCAAATTACTGCTCAGAAATGTATGCTTTCATGTCGGACTGTACAGGAATTTTGACATAGTGCATGAGGCCAGAAACAGACAGAATTCTGATATTTTAGATACTAAGTAACTCAGGAAAGGTTCTTAACCTCTCCAGGACTCACTATTTTATTTTATTAAAATGTGGGTTTTGGGGGCATCTGGGTGGCTCAGTTGTTGGGCGTCTGACTCCAGCTCAGGGCATGATCTCAGGGTCCTGGGATCGAGCCCCACATTGGGCTCCACACTCAGCGGGGAGTCTGCTTCTCCCTCTCCCTCTGCCCCTCCCCCCAGCTCCTGCGCGTGCGCTCGCTCGCTCTCTCTTTCAAATAAATGAATAGAAAATCTTAAAAAAAATAAAATGTGGGTTTTGGCTTATATGGCATTTTAGTTGGGGAAATCTTTCTCGGGCTATAGCACCAGAAGACACAGGGCAGGTGCTGTGGGAGGACAGTGGGCTCCCATCAAGCTCTGGCCAGTCTAGCGCTCCCACGATCTGTTCTGGCTATTGGCCGTTCTCACAGAGCTTCCTTTGTAAAAAGAGTTCCAAGGCTCTAAAAGTTTTGAGAACAGCTGGTATAACAATTCTTTAAGGCAGCATTTGTTTCTGAAATTCTCTATGGAACATCAGTTTTGAATTCCTTCAGTAAAGGCTAAGTAGCTATTCATAATTTTCCTCACGTGGCTATTAGCACATTATATATCCATGTGGCGTTTGAGGATAACTGGGTTTACCAGCAATCATCTGCATCTTGACTTTATATTTATAGAAGTTGGAGTAAGTGTTCCTGTCCCAATGTGACAGACTGACAGTTCCTCACAATCATGATGAGCTTAAAAAATTATTTTGAAGGGCGTATTTAAAAGGCTAACTTACTTGGCACCTGTATTATGGTTATTGACTGTGTGCCTTACCCACTAAAAATTAGTGTGAGTTATTGTTTAGTGTGGCAGGTTAGAAGTCATTTGGCCAAGGGTGTGGGTGGCCCCTAGGTGGTCCAAAGCTGTGCTCCCCATCATCCATGCCCTTAACGTCCAGCCCCTCAACCTTGCAACTTGGGCTCTTAATGCAAAAGAGGATCAGGCAGGAAAGCATGGATGGATCCCCAATATCTATGCTACCCAATTAAAGGCAGTAAAAAAACCCCAGACTCTTAAAACCTAAAGGATGGCACCATTTATTAGATATGACCTGTGCAAAAACCAAAACAATTGGCAACCACAACAAATCTTCTCACTACAAGTGACAGAAAACGTATTTGAGAAGTTTCTCTCAGCTTTTTAATGTTTTTAAAAGTTAACCCCCTTCCCCTGGTAAAAACGAAAAACCACTACAAACAGAAAAATTCTCTGGTTCCTGAAGGACATTTGAACAAAGGATAATAAAGCTATTTATTGTATATATATATGTATATGTGTTGCCAACATTTTCCTATTTTTGAAATGAAATTTATGTGGTTTATCAAATTGCTTTCTTCAATGAGTAGTTTCAACTTTAAGAGATCAATCTTATTTTGGGGATACTGAGAACCCAGATTTAATGATTCCTGGAGGATTGTAATTTACTCACAAGAAAGAAAAAGCAAAGATTAAACCCAAAATTAAATTATCTGCTATTTTAAGAGGCATTTTCTTTACCTCACGTTATAGTTCCAATCCTAGCTTAGTAGTTCTGATTTGTTAAAATACTGCTCCCCTGGCAGGCGGAACGGCTATTTTAATTCACGGGCTGTAAATCTTTTCTGTGTCCAAGGGATATCATTTCACCAACAAAGAGATATGAGAGGGTTCCCATGGGATTTTAAGCAAGTAAATGATCCCTCCTAATCTCATTGAAATCAAGGTGCTCTGTTTAGTTTTAAAAATATGCTCAGGATCTGACTGATGCCTCTTACCTAACCACAAGGTCATCTCCAAGGTCGGCCAGAGAGAAAGTTACATGTCAGTTATCTGTCTCTAACAGTACAAACGGACATATCTACAAGTGGCAGGGAAAAAAATAGCTGACCTTAGTTAGGTCAGCTAGTGAGGACTTTGCCAGATTTTGGATGGGGCACTTTTTAAACCTGGTTATAAGAAATAAGCTAAACCCTTCTTCTGTGCTCCCAAGATTCTATAAACATGCCTTTTTAATAAGGTATCGAACGTATTGGAATGATTTGTTTTCCTATCACAGGCTTGATATCCTGCAGAAAGGGAGCCCTGCCTTATTCATCTTCGTGTGATCAGCGCTGAGCCTATGGTGAGGCTCATAGTGGATGTTTATTTTTTAATTTTTTAAAAGGATTTTATTTATTTATTTGTCAGAGAGAGAGAGAGAGAGAGAACACAAGCAGGGAGAGTAGAAGGCAGAGGGAGAAGCAGGCTCCCCGATGAGCAAGGAGCCCGATGCAGGACTCAATCCCAGGACCCTGGGATCATGACCTGAGCTGAAGGCAGACACTTAACTGACTGAGCCATCCAGGGGTCCCGCATAGTGGATGTTTAATAACTGCTTTTTAAGTGAATGAAGGTTAAATGTCTGCAAAAGGGAGTTTTATTGATTCATGGGGGATTAAAGACAAAGACACTAAAGCCTAAAATTTCCATCTAGCACAGAGCTTTTGGTTTCATGGGTGATACCTTAGCTTTATATAATGTTCCTGTTTTCAAGAATGTTCACATAGTTAGTATAAAATAGGCAGGGCAAGATTATTATTTCCATTCTGCATGTGAAGAAATTGATCTCTTGCCCAAGTAAATTGTAGCACTAAGATCAGAACTCTAGTCTTCTGATCCCTAACCTTCACCATGGGACCTTCTATGAGGTGAGCCAATTTAGACAACTAATGTGTATATGTCTGGATTCCATTTATCATGTCAATCTTTTATTTCATCCTTTTATCTTCCTTTATCATCCTTAGAGAAAGATATATGGAAGTCATTGTCTTCCCAAACCTGGCTGTTTGGTTGGCTGGAAGCCGTTCACCTACCTGGGAATACCTAAAGGAGCTCAGGAAGCTATAGGATAGGCTACCAAGTAATGGTAGCCAGAGGTGCGTAATTGGTGGGTTGTACTTTTCACCTCTTCTCCTGTTTCATAAATAGATCGAACAGCTCTCTGTGAGTCTGGGTGCTGTTTGGATCTATGTGTAGCCAGGCTCCTGACTACCCAATGTGAGTTAGGTAGAGCTTTGTCATCAGTGGAATGTGGTTCATAGATTTGTCTTGTTTTTAAGAATTCTCCTGTGCGATTGCATGACCTTCTCATTACACATTATTAGAATAAAGGAATCCCTGAATTTAATTGAAGGTTTACTATATTTTTCAGAGCAATGACTATGCCTCATTCATCTTCGTGTTCTCCAAAGTCCAACATTGGTCCTCCCATACAGTAGGTTGTAATTATTTGCTGAACCAATGAGATGCATAGAGGCAACAAAACACCCTACATTAAATTATGTGCATTATTCACTAACACCCCAAATGGCTTTTCTCCCCTCCAACCAATGGATATCATGGGTGATTGGTGCTGATACTGACTCGCGGCCACTGATTCAATTTTCAGAAGAAACACCGTTCTTGTCTGTACATCCGTGTTTGTGTGAGCGTTTGAATTTGAACTTTATCACGTCCCCATTTATTAAAAAGGATTGGAAACTGAGCCGGTGATGGGAATTACCGAGTGTGGTAACAGTGACAAGCTTTTATCTCAGTGTATTTAATCTGGTCAACTCTGTGGTCAGTCGGGAAGAAAAAGAACAGCATGTTTTGTTGAAGATTTGTGCCTACAAAGTGAGGTGTGATTAGCGGTGGTATAATATGGGAACTTTTAGAAAACTACCCCGCTCCCTTTAGGACATGCAAATATAGTTCCATTTTTGTTCTTTTCAGTTCACAGACATTTTGGAATATATCGTGTGAGAAGGTAAGTTAACGGGCATTGCTTGGGAAGATGACAAATACTTACTACAAAGATCTTTAAATGGTGTTTATTAAAGAGTAATTTAACGGTTTTCCAAATTATAAAAACAGCTTTTTCTGGGTCGTCTGACTGGGTCTGTACCTCAACCCTGGTCCCAGAGACTACAGTGTGGTTCACACCTAACTGGGAGGGGCCCTGGAGCAAGTTGCTGGAATGTTCTGGCTCAGAGTTACTCATCTGTCCCAAGTGGATGATCTCTGTCCAGGGTTCTTTGCTGCTCTCAGACTGCAGTCCCAGGAAGGCCACTGATTTGTGGGAAAAGCTGACTTTCGAAAGTGATGAGTCAAGGAAGAAGGTGCTCAGGGGCGTGAGACAAACTTTCCCAAGGTTCTTTAAAAATTTAAAGACTGGGTCTGGAGGTGGAAGTCTTTGCAATTTCTTGTTCAAAATGACGACCAGCTGGCAAAATAAAATAAATTACAATGTATATTTTCCTTTTGCTTCATGGAAAAGTGGTTAGTGTGTTCCTTTTAATCCTCACACCAAAGAAATTAATTATTCACGGCGAAGACTTCCCCAGAAAGTGGTGGTTCGTTTTACACGTCGGAAATCGGACTTCTGAGACAACTTTTCTGGATTCCTGGAGTAAAAGAAAATTCAAACAAAGCTCCCTAAACGAAACCTCACTATCTAAGCTTGCTCTTCTCAATTATGTTTCTGTTCAAAGCTTGGCCGGCACCGTTTCCAGGGATTAGCAAAAGTAAATGTTTAATAAGTAACCGCCCAAGCGAATGGGCCTCATTTTTCGGCCTATTTCCGCCCGGGGGACCGAGGAAATCCTGAAAAGCAGGGGCCGCAGCCGAAGCCTCCCCTCGGTCGCCGCGCCCGGGGCGCTCGGGTCTCGCGGACCCGCCCCCGCCGGCGTCCCCCGGGCCTCGGAGGCTCTGGGCGGAGCCGCGGGCCGGCGGGCGCAGGTGGGGAGGGGCGGCCCGAGCGCGTCGGTGACACCCGCGGGGCGGGGGGGGGAGGCGCGGCGGCTGCACCCCGCCCTGGGAAGAAACCGGCCAGGTGGGGTCTGGGCGCCGGGTGCCAGCGGGGAGGAGACTCGCGTCCCCACCGACCAACACCAACACCCAGCCGCGAGCCAGCTCCTCTGCGCCCTCGCCGCTCTCCGAGCCACAGCTCTTCCTGCCGCTCCTGCTCCCCGCCCGTCGTGGTCCCCGCGCCAGACCTCCGCCCGCCGCGCCGCGCCGCGCTCGCAGCGGCTGGGACGGCCCTCCTGGTGGCCAGGAGCGTCCCCGCCACCCATCTGCGCGCCCGCCCCGGTTCCCGGTTTGGGGCCTTTCCTTTGAACCCCTCCGCCTTCTCCGAGCCGGCCCGCCCTCGCTTATGCCTCGGCGCTGAGCGGCTCTCTGAGTGCCCGCCGACATGAGCTGCAACGGAGGCTCCCACCCGCGGCTCAACACGCTGGGCCGCATGACCCGCGCCGAGTCCGGTCCCGACCTGCGCTACGAGGTGACCTGCGGCGGCGGCGGCGGCGGCGGCGGCGGCACCAGCAGGATGTACTACTCCCGGCGCTGCACGGCCACCGACCAGAACTCGGACGGCTACTGGTGGGTACCGGCCGGCGGGCAGGCACGGGGCGCTCGCGGCCGTGGGCGTCACATTGGGAAAGGGAGGGACCGAGCCCTCCTCTGACCTGCGAGAAAAGCCAGGTCCTGAAGGAGGAAAGTGGTTTTGCTGGAGTTCATGGAAGCATTTCCTGCTGGCGCTGGGGTAGGAGCCCGGTGTCCTCCGGCCCCGTGCGCTGCTCACACCGGGGTGGGTGTGTGTGTGCGAGCCGGGAGAGGAGCGGTTGCTTCCCTGCGAACGGGTGCTCCGTCCCGCCCTCCTCCCTTCCCGCGAGCGGGGGCAGGAGGCTGGCCCGCGAGGGGCGCAGGAGGACGCGGCGGGCGAGCGGGCCGCGGGGGTCTCTGCCTCCAGGACTGCCCCCTGCGCGGGACAAAGGGGCCCGGCTGCCATCCCCTTTGTCCCCGCCGGCAGGTGGGAGGCCGGGCGGGGCTGCGACAACAAAACCCAACCGAACCGGGTGCCTGGGTGGCTCAGTCGTTAAGCGTCTGCCTTCGGCTCAGGTCATGATCCCAGGGTCCTGGGATCGAGCCCCGCATCGGGGTCCCTGCTCGGCGGGAGGCCTGCTTCTCCCTCTCCCACTCCCCCTGCTTGTGTTCCTCCTCTCGCTCGCTCTCTCTTTCTGTCAAATAAATAAATAAAGTCTTAAAAAACAAAACAAAAAAAAAGCAAACAAAAACCCCCCAACCTAACCAACTGTAACCAAAAGTAGAACAACAGTAAAGGAGCGGGGACTCCGGCCTGTCCTGTAGCCAGGGTTCGGATTCGGGGCTCCTCCACCTCTCATGGCTTATCCCAAATGCCTGGTCACCCCGAGACCACCCCCCTCGGCACAGGCTGCGCGTGGGGCGGCGGGGGGTCCGGTCCCGAGAAGGCCCCGCCTCGGTCTCCCCTGCTACCCAAACTGAGCTTCCGGGCAGGGGCAGCCGGCCGGCCCCAGGTCCGAGCTCCGCCGGGACGCGCCTGTCCCCCTTGCTCCGCTGCGCCGCAGCCCCGGCGGGCGAGCGTACCTGTGGCCCTGAGCCTGCGCCCTTGGTTTCCTCCTTTTAAAAAAGCCCCGGAGGAAGGACCTCAGTGTATTATTGGTAGCGGAGTGAGGGCGCGGGGTCTACGAGTGGGAGCGGGGGACATGTGGCGGGGAGGGCGCCGCTTCTCATCCGCGCCAGCCCGCGACGCTGGGGGCCTGCCCGGGCAAGGGCCCCCCGGGATGTGGGCAAGGTCTGCTCTGCAGAATCGTCGCGGAAACTGATCGCGGGGGTCATTTGGGAGGATGCGGGAAGATAATGAGGCTGCATGTACTCGGTCCCCAGAGCGGGACGCGGGGATGCCCACGAGAGCCGTGAGAATTTTGCGGTCCGCGCCCTCCCGCCCCCCTGCAAGCCCTTCCCAAGGAGGGCTTTTGGGAAACTGGCCTGCGTTCCAGAAAATTACTTACCCTGCCTTGTGGCCTTAGGCTGGGGAGGAGCAACCTGAATACACTCCAGGAGTTTTTTGTTTTACCAGCAGTTTTGAAGGCGGGGACTACTCGAGTTGGGACCTGTTTTCTGCTTCGATTTACTTTTGTATTTATTCCCCGCCCCCCCCCCCCCCCCCCCCCATCTTGACAATTGAGTTCCTCTTTTTGAGTTAGCGAAGAATTGTCTCAGTTTTGGAGCTCTTGTTTTCTGAACATAATGCACCCCGGGGATTTCCAGGAGAAATGTGGCCAAGTACCAGGAAAAATGGGGAGAAAGTTTTGCCAGTTATCACTTTGGTTTTTAAGTTTGTTCTAAAACTTGGCCAACCGATTAAATCTGACACTTTACTTTTCCCTCCCAGTCTTCCTGTATTTGGGAAGCACGTTCTTTTAATCCACACATTTATAGTCAAGTCAGAATTTTGCAAGGATTCTTGAGCAGCAATTTTTTTTCCCCCTGGCATTTTATGAACCAAGTATTTCATTTTGATTTTGTATTTTTTTAATAAAAATATGATTCTGTTCATCTAGAGCCTTATTTTTTTTAATTGATAGTAAACATTACTGTTAATGGAATATTTCACTCCCTCGGCCTCCTATAGAGGTAAATTTGTACTGAATTAATATATCGGCTAATGAACTGCGTAAAGATCCATGGTTTATAAGGATTCTTCACGGATACACTAAATTTCGAGGAGGCTCAATGTTTTCCCATCGTATTATTTCTTGTGTTCTGTTTTTCCAACCTAAAAGCTGCTTATAAATATGTCAAGTTTTACGTCTCTTTGGGAAGGAAAAACAGACTGAAGTTTTGAATTACGTAATTTGGGGGACGGGTGTTTCTTTCTGCGCTTTGATGTTGATCCGCTGGGGCAGCGGGGCGTCTTGCTTGGGGGCTGGAGTCAGCATGGGGCCCTTCTTTCTGGATCCAGTAATGGGGATTGTCCCAGCACGCCTGGCCAGCCAGTGGTGTGGCTGACCCTTCTGGAATTAGAGAATTAGCACACACACAAAAATTGCCCGCAACTGCTGACTTGTGCATTTTAGAAATAACGATGACTGACTGAAGAGACATGGGGCTTGCCCGCACACCTTTTTTTCTGGTGTTTTTAAATGGTTTTGAGCGGAGGGATTTGTTGTCCCAGAGCATGTACTTCGTAGGAGGATGCCGTCTCTGACCCGACTGCCTTCTGCCAAATGAAGGAGGATTAAGAATTTAATAAGTGCTTTTCTGCCCCCAAGTTTTTCCAAATAAAGGGTTTTGTTTCTTTTTAAGGCACGAAAACTGGCATGAAAACTATTGGTTGAATTTAAGCTTGTTTATTTAAAAAACTGCCACTTTATTGTCTGAGTGATTTTTTTTTAAATAATCGGGATTTTAAATAAGCGGTGTTTGTATTTAATCTTTCCCTAAATAAACCAATTTGAGTGTGTAAAAAGCTCAAATCTTATTTTTTTAAAGATGAATTTAAAACATCTTCCTGTGTCTGTGCTTTATATTAATAACACTTGTCAGTTGTTAAGACAGCATTTTATCTCATTTGCAGTTCTCCCTCCTTCCCTGCCCACCCATCTTTTGTGTTTTCTTCATTGTGGTCTGAATGGAATCACAACTACTTTCATTTCTTTTGCTTTACTTAGTATTTCAAAGTTTGGTAAAAGTTAAGTGCTTGATGATGTAAGAGGTATATTTTTGAAAATTTAAACTGTGAATTTTGCTTGTATAGGATGTTATATTAATATGGCTTTCAATTTAGGCAGAACTACCACAGCCTTATTCCTGTGGTTAAAAGAAATGACAGGGCACCTGGGTGGCTCAGTTGGTTGGGCGACTGCCTTTGGCTCAGGTCGTGGTCCTGGAGTCCAGGGATCGAGTCCCGCGTCGGGCTCCCTGCTCAGCGGGGAGTCTGCTTCTCCCTATGACCCTCCTCCCTCTCGTGCTCTCTGTCTCTCATTGTCTCTCTCGCAAATAAATAAAATCTTAAAAAAAAAAAAAAGAATAAAAGAAATGACAGATCTGTAGTGAAATTTGGTGGCCAAGTGACGAAGTCCCACAGTTGGATCTTTTGCTGATCAAAGTGTGGATATTGTTGGAGGATTAAAAGCCAAATATAGTCAGTAAGCTGCAGAAATATGTGGTTATAAAGTTAATGCTTACTTTTCTCTAGAACTTGTGATTTCAAAGCCAAAATACATGTGATCTCTATTTGATATTAAAGTTCATTTTAAACCATCTTTTAAAAAGAAGCCTCTTTCTTAGCAAGAGATACATGGGTCCATTTGCATTGAATTCTAGAGCTGGGGAGAGTGCAAAAGTGTACAGAAGCCTCATTCTTCCACTTTGGAGATGAGTAGAGTAAGACTGGCCCTAAATCCCCGTGTCCACTCATGGCTAAGTTGGCACGAGAACCCACAGCTGCTCACCTCTGTCCTCCTGTCAGCCTGTGCCCTTAGGCTATGTACCTTTTGTAGTAGACTGGACGTTCCTGTACTTAAACAATGAAAGTATCTCAATTCTACTCATTCATTCATTCATTCATTCAGCAAATGAGGCACATGTGCTGTGTGTTAGGCATTAAGGAGAGTCAAAGGTGAAAATACAAAGACTTCTTGAAAGGAACATAGCTCTTTAAAGTAAAATAAGCACCATGATACAAAAGGATAACAGACAGGAGGGTATCAATGACTCCAAGGCTTCTTAAATATAACATCTGTGGTGGAGGCACTAGTGAGATTTTCTAAAGAAAGTGGTGCTGAATTAGACTTGGGAGTGTTTCGGTTGGTCAAGATGGGTGGGCAGAGAGCATTCCAGGGGGAGAGAAGAGCATGAGAGAAGTCTGGGAGGCGAAAAACCGGGAGCACATTCAAGGCCTGTAGAGTGGTCTCCTGTCTGAGTGGGAAGCGGTAAGACGTCAGGAGGAAGGGCAGGTTGGGGCCAGAGCCTTGACTCCGTGGTGGGCAATGTGGATAAGCAGAGGGGAGCCATTGCCGATTTCACTGCTGCAAGGAATAGTGTCCTGCATCGCAGGAGCAGGGACTGTCCCTGCGGCAGCTGCGTGCAGGGTGCGGAGGGAGTTGGCTTAAGGAAGCCATCAGGTATGAAGGAGAGAGCTGATGAGTCTGACCGAGGGTGGTGGCCTGGCCGAGGGACAGGAGAGTGATTGTGGCGAGGTGGAATGGCAGCTGGCCCTGAGAGCTGGAGGAGAGAGGCCAGGGAGAGTCTGGGAAAACAGGCTTGGAGCCAGGTGACTCACAGCAGGGATCTTCTAAATATTTTTCTGGGAAGTGATTGCAAAGTAAGATTCAGTGTAGCTTAATCTAGGGCAGATAACACTTACATGGTTATTAACTTTGAGTAAGTTCCCTCTTTTATAAAAATATCAGATCAGTGGTTAATAATAGTTACCATTACCTGGCAAACACCTGTGATGTGCCAGGTATCTTATGAACATGATCTCAAGCTTCCCATTTTACAGATAGTAAAACTGAGGTTAAAGTAGTGACTTTATGACTTGGCCTAGGTCACACAGCTAGTTAGTGGTTGAGCTACATTTGAATCCAAAATACAACAGTGGATCAAGAAAAGATCAAACCCTGGCTATTAGAATTCATCTTTTGTCCTTGTAAACTCTTCTATCTAAAACTCTTTTAAGGGGCGCCTGGGTGGCTCAGTTGGTTGGGCGACTGCCTTCGGCTCAGGTCATGATCCCGGAGTCCCGGGATCGAGTCCCGCATCGGGCTCCCTGCTCAGCGAGGAGCCTGCTTCTCCCTCTGACCCTCCCCCACTCATGTACTCTCTCTCTCTCTCATTCTCGCTCTCTCAAATAAATAAATAAATATTAAAAAAAAATAAAACTCTTTTAATCTCTTGCATTCCTGTGAAATATTTATTTCATAACCATTGTATTCTTTTGTTATTAATCCAGTAGGGTTTCCATCTGCTTAGGAAAGAACACAGTATGATGCTGCATTCAGCCAACTCATGTTGGTCAGATCTACAAAACACCTTTCAAGAGCAGTTAATTTTTTCTCTAAATATGGGCATAATTTCATTGTTGTTCAGGCGACTGAAATGTCTTGGGAAAGAGACAAAACCTGCTGATGCCCCTAATGCCTCAGAGCTGACTGCCTAGGGTGGAGCAAAGGCGGGCTTGGGTGTGACTCGGGCAGTCTAACTCAACCCTCAGCCAACCAGTCTTTCCAGATGAGGAGGTTCTAGAAGGAGTGCTTCAGTCTGGAGGCCATGGTGCTTAGGGCATTGCCCCACCCTTCACTTTGCTCTTTCTCTGTCCTGCACTGAGTGGGAAATGGCAGGTGTGGTTCTGATATTGAAGGCACCCCACCTCCCCCCACAGCCCCTAAGACTCAGCGAGCTTCTCCTTTGAGGCAACATCCTGGAAAATGTTACTGTAGCCCAACCATTTACATCTTATTACCAACACCTGGGACTGGACAGTTCCAGGACCTGCAAGGACCTCACGAATGTGAAATCTACATTTCATGAAAATGTTGATGCTTTAGCAAATAAGTTTAAATTCTTTCTTGGAATTACATTTAAAAAATTTTATTTATTTGTTTTTTAAAGTTTATTTATTTAGTAATCTCTATACCCAACGTGGGGCTCGAACTTAACAACCCCTAGATCAAGTTGCACGCTCTTCCAACTGAGCCATCCAGGTGCCCCTGAAATGAAATTTTTTGGCATGCAAACATAACATCCCTTGCTTCATGTGGCACCCGAAAAAAAGTTAAAAAGGAGCTGGCTTCTTGATGAATAACCAGATAACCTATAAATGATTTTTTTTTTTTTTTTTTTTTTTTTTTAGGTTTCAGAATGAATGGGAGGTTTCCCATAGGGGAATAATTCAAAATAGAAATTCCTTATTGTGGCATTAAGTTTGTAAGGACCAAATATTCATGTATCATCCCCACTTACTGAAGGAAAAGAGGGCATCTTTTTCTGAATCTTCTTGTCCCTTTAATAAGTTTTGTGCTGTTAAAATGTGTCACTCTCTTTGAATCGTCTCAGACTTTTATTTTCAGGCCTTTAATAATTTTGGGAACCTCTGAAATGCCTCACATTTAGTACCTAATCCATGTCTTCTTTTTCATCTTTTTCATCTTTTTTTTTTTTTTGCGCTTCTCACCCTATCCCAATTTGATGCAAAAAATCCTTCAAAATTATGCACTGAGACAAAAACACAAAATGAAAAATAAAACTGAAATCTGAGAATCCTATCCTACCAGCAGCAGCCGTGAGGATTGGGTTTGTGCGGGGTTTTGCCGACCTTCCTGGCTCCTCTGAGGCATCATGTCAACCGTAGGAGGTGGGTGTGTTCCTACATGTTACAGATGCACAAACTCCAAGCACAGTGAGTCTGCATTTGCTCAAAATCACAGGCTGTATGAGTAGAAGTGGCTGAGCAGGGAACGGACTCTTAGTCTACCCGACCTCAAAGTGTTCATGAAGTTAATGGTGTGTCATCCGTTTGCCCCACAATGCTCCAGTCCACCGAAAACAGTGTGAAAATAAAAAAAATGGAAAGGAAGTAGAGCTTTTATTAGAGACTACTTCCAGAGCTCCTGGTTAAGGACAAAATGAAGGCTCAGAGGAGTCCCCCTTTCTAAAACTTATAGAAAAAAACCTTTTTTGCACATTGTTGGGGTGGGAATGGGGGTTAAGGGACAGGACAGGTGCCCTACCTGACTTGGGCTTTGGAAATCGGGGGAATGAGATGGTGGGCATAGTCTCAGATCAGTCTTTTATTTGCTTTTGTTTTTCTTCTCCTTTACTAAACCAAACAAACATGCATTCATTAAGTAACTTCTGTGTGCAAAACTGGGTTGTTAGGTGCATGTAGGAGTCACAGGTGACTAAGATGTAGGACTTTGCTCTCCAGGACTGGGGTAGACAGGTGTGTAGGTAACTAGTAGCAGAATAAGGGCAGAGGTGGGAACGCCAAGAGCTCGGGAGGAGGTAGCATTTGGTCTGTGACTTCCAAAGGATGGATACATGACATTTTGACTGATGTGTAGTGTGTAGTGTGTTTGGTGTGTCTTGGAGGTATAATGTCGTCCTTTAATAAGAAAGTAAAAAGATCACTTTTCCCCTTTTAAGATCCTTTAAAGAAACTCAAAATAGTATACGTTAAAATGCTTTGAAAATTATAAAGAGCTAAGCAAATAGGCTTTAAGATCAATATTAATTGATGCATCGTATAATTATAATTTCCAATCAATATTTATTGAGCCTTTCTAAGGCCATTATTCTATGAACCTGAATACATAAAAAGACATAAAATGTCATTTCTGGTACCTGTTCAGGACCCTAAGTTGATGGAATGAACAAAAGAAAAGCAAGAGATAAAGATGGTGGCAGAGAGAGAGAGAGAGAGGAAGGAAGAAAAGAAGGAATCCAATAGGAGAGAAAGTATATCCACAAAAAGAAATACAAAATTCGTTGGCATGGGCCATGTGTGTAATGAGCAGTATAGATTAAAAACAAAAAGTAAAAAAAAATTACCTTGTAATGTTGCATGCCTCTGTTCAAAATATTTGTCTTGTATTTTTTTCCTATAATATTCTTGGCAGTAAGTGTTAAACTAATGTCTTAAAACAGCTAATTTTGAAATCTTATTTTTTAAGAAGAGAATGTTATTTGTTTGTAGTAAAATAAAACATAGAAAGCTCTCTAATATTGTTCACATATTTGTATGCTCTAAGCTTAAAATATAGATTAGAATCCAAACACATTTTCCTTTTAGCTATTGTTGAACGGATCATTATGTAAACTGTTCGAACCATTACTTGTCTAAACAAGTTTTAGAATGAATTAAAAAAAAATGTTTGTACAGGCAGGTTCTTTGTCGTATGAATCATTTGCCTTTGTAAGTTTGAAGATAAAAACCAGTATTTCAGAACAGTTAAGAACTTTGGAGGACAAATGTTATTTTTTTCAAGGACAGCTATTGATTTTAGCTTAGAAGTCAATATTTTTTTATTGATTTGAGCCAAGTGAGTTTTGTTTTCTTGCGGGCCTTTTTTTTTTTTTTTTTTTAACATGACATCTTTCATCTTCCTTGTCACTGAAATGGGATTTAAAACATGAACTTTGAGCTTGTTCGTTAAATTCCCACCATGGTTTAAAATCTCTGCACCCCAACATTTATATAAATATATAAAAGTACCAGTACTGAAAAGTTCTTTGAGGCCAGCGATTTTTAAAATCTTTCTAAGCTTGTTAAATAAGTACATTTATTTAAAAACTATTTCTTCACCTATGACAGAATCTTATATTTTCCCATTCACTTATGAACTGAAGAGAAAACTTCACTGCCATGAGACAGAACAGACTTTTATATTATTCTCAGTAGGAGTGAGTTCGTTTGGTAGTTTTGTGAAACAGAGTTACAGAAGAGTGAGCTAAATAAATCTTAAGTATCATCTAGGCTAACACATGAGAAAACCCAGGTCTAGACATTTCTGATATTAAAAAAAAATTCTGGAATAGTTTTTTTTTTTTTAAGATTTTATTTATTTATCTGAGAGAGAGAATGAGAGAGAGAGAGAGAGAGAGCACATGAGAGGCGGGGAGGGTCAGAGGGAGAAGCAGACACCCTGCCCCCGAGCAGGGAGCCCGATATGGGGCTCGATCCGAGACTCCAGGATCATGACCTGAGCCGAAGGCAGTCGCTTAACCAACTGAGCCCCCCCAAGTTCTGGAATTGTTACGTGGTCAATAAAAAAAATATGATTTGACTTAGGAAGTTGTGAAAGGCGCACAACTGTAAAAAAACACACGTGTTCCCCGAAGCCAGCTCTCCCGGCTGAAGGATCCAGCACTGCACAAGGTTGAGTGCCTGACGCCGGACCGACTCCATGAGTCACGATCCTTTTGCCCGCACTGGCTCCTTGATTTAAGTACAGCCATTTCTACGTGGATCCTCCCTTGGGCCAAAGACACTCACACTGAACGTGAAAGTAGATTCTCTTTTCCCCAGTCACCAAACCTCAGTGGGTCCGAGTTTCCCTTCCTCTGTCTGGTTTTGACCGACCGACCGACCTATGAGAAAAAGTGTACACCTGGTTCCCTTTCTCACCTAGCTCTGTGTCCAGAGGTTGTTCTCAGCCACACCTCGGACCGAAATGAGATTCTTACGGATGAAAGATGGGATGCGTGGATCTTGCTTTAAGAGCCAGGCGAAGTCTTGAGAAGTTGTGTGTCAGATGGAATTTGGTTAAGTAGATCATATTTTCCTATAGACAAAGAGCAAGGCCAAAGATTCTTCATTACATTGTTCTAACACTTAGCTTTTCCTTTTTTGTTGACCCTTAAAAAAATTCGATTTTTGTGCATTTCTCTTTCCTGTATTGTTTTTAATCTATTCACTTAATTGCCAAGCAACACATACAGGGTTTTAGTGGATATCTAGGGCATGTGTGGTGAACATAGGCAGGTCCTTTAGTAAAGCATGAAGAAGTCTTTTTAGAATTATCAGCAACATATGAAGTTGCCTCGGTTTTTCTGTTTTGTTTTGTTTTAAGTTCAGATGTATGTAGTGGAGAGGAAGCAGTTAAGATGGCATCTAAATTTATAGAGATGTCAACCACTCTCTAGACGAATGTCTTCTAAAAGGAGGAGGGGACAAAAAAAATGTAGAAAGTCCACCAGTATTTTAAGCCAACATTTAACTTCCTCACCTCCCTTTTTGCTGGATACAGTTCATTTCTGTGTCATGTAACTAATAGTTGGTTTCCAAGAAGCTGGTGAGTTTTATATTTTGTTGTCAAATGAATTTAGAATTTAGTGTCATAAACTCACTCTTAAAAAGACTTGTATGTACACTGTGGTCCATTCATTCACAGCTGAGTTGGCCTCCCTGCTTTTTTTTTTTTTTAATACACTTTTATTTTGAAATAATTTCACTTTTACAGAAAAGTTGCAAAGCTACTAGAGAGTTTTCATAGACCCTTCACCCAGTTTCCCCTATCAGCTCTGTCTTACAGCTCAATTTGTGATACTTTTTATAACAGCATGAGTTATTAAGTCATTTAAGGGACCCTGACTTTCCACTGCACTAAGAGATAGCCCCTTCATTTATAAACTGAGGACTGGCTTTCTATGTGGGAACCAGACTGCTGAAAACAATCACTAAATGCTTCCAAACAAAGGTACTCTCATCCCCGTTCAAGAAAGAAAACAAAGATAATTACACAGGACCTTCCTAATTCCTTATCCATCCTAGGGTTCTAAATGAGCTTTTTGTACTTCCCAATTTTTTCCTTTTGTCTCTTGAATTTCTTTCCTGTGATTCTAAGGCAATTGGAATTTTGCACAAGTTGTGACAACTGATGGAGTCCTGTTTACATGTCAGTGATGTAATGTGCCAGATTTCCTGTGTAATTCTGTGTGGAAGGAAGAGAAGGCTGCATTCATGGGGGGTGAGGGGTGGGGCGTGCTGGTTTTGATAGGTGGGCCGTTCGGCAGCGTTCTGCCTGGGCCTGCTTGGAGGAGCCGTGTCATCATCTGGGAGCGGTTCCCAGGGAGAGCTTGGGTCCTCACCCACATACATCAGCTAGTGCCGGCTTGTTGAGGAGCCTTGCTTGTTGAGGAGCCTTGCTTGCAGGGAGGGCCGGCAAAGAGGTGGCAGGGAAAGTCAGTGCCTCTCCAGTGTGAAAAGATGCAGCATCAGGCACCGTGGGAGAAATCTCTTGCAATTTTACCCCATCTGTGCATAGTATAGCCTGGGTTTTACAACTCCCCCCGACCTTTTTTTTTTTTTTTTTTTTAAAACAGTGAAACTCTTTCTTTACAGCACACACAGACACCCCCCCCCCGCCCCACACACACGCAGGTCCATACACCAGGGGAGAAAGTGCAGTACATCAAACAGGCATCAGACCATTCGTTTTATCTGCAGGTGCAGGCCGGCCCTGGCTGAAGGGGCCTGGGTGGCTCTGGGGCCCTGTGAGGAACTCAGGCTTCTTGCAGCGCGTTCAGGAGGCCTTTTCCTGAACATTAAACAATAATTTAATATGCTTTAAATCTCTCTTAAACTAAGCTATAGGAGGCTGTGCCCTGGCATAATGTGTCTTGGCGAATTAACAAGCAAGACTGTTTTTATTATACCTTGCTCTTTTTGCTTGTGTCTGGAGCACATTACATTCCTGCAGTCTTTTTCTTTAAGATATGGCACATCTACAACACCAGGTTTCTTTTAAGGTTTCTGCCATGCATCTACCAGAAAATGTTTTGGGGCGCCTGGGTGGCTCCGTTGGTTAAGCGTCTGCCTTCGGCTCAGGTCATGATCCCGGGGTCCTGGGATCGAGCCCCTCGTTGGGCTCCGTGCTCAGCGGGGAATCTGTTTCTCCTTCTCCCTCTGTCCCTCTCCCCAGCTCATTTGCTCTCTCACTCTGTCTCAAATAAATAAACAAAATCTTTTTTTAAAAAAGCGTTTCATTTGAGGTGTACATTTGGGTGACTATCATTGTAGAGAAAAATATTCCATAGGGTCACCTTGAAAGGAAAAGTGGCTTGTTTTTGCATTAAAGTGGTTTACATTTCCCATCACTTTCCTGACACCGTATTTCTTTATCATTATTGTCTTACTGTGATTGCAGAAAATATTTTTGTAGAATAAGCTCATCTCATGCTTCTTACTGTTTTCCTCAGCCAGACTCGCCAGTGAAACTTTCATGCTCTGGGTCTGATCCCTTGAGGTCTGCCCTTGGAGGGGCTCGTGCAGATATTCCACATTGTCAATTATTGTGGGATGAAGCGGGAAAGGTGATAGATAAGCAGCTAGAAATGTGTTTTTACAACTCAAGGGACTATTTCTGGGTTGGATCTTGGACCTGGAAAAAAAAAAACCAACTTTGCTAATTATTGGGCTATTTAGTAAAATTGGAAAATGTTCTCTTCATTAGCAAATCGTATTCAATCAGTTTTAAATGCCCTGATTTTGATAGTTGTACTGTGGTTATATAATTGAATGTCTTTATTCTTAGGACACATATGCTGAAATATTTTGGTGTAACAGTTTATGATGATTTTCAAATGGTTCAGACAAGCGTATGTATCCATAGATAAATACACAGACAGAGGCGGGAAGAGGGGTATAAAGGAATTTAGCAATGTTAGCATTTAGGGAATCTCGGTGAAGGGTCCAAGGGAGTGTTTTTGTTGCATTTTTTGCAACTTTTCTGAAAGTTCGAAATGATTTCGAAATGGGGAAAAAAAAATCCATGCCTGCTTTTTTTGTGTTTGTTTCATCAGTCAAACCGGTACCATGTCCAGGCATCAGAACCAGAACACCATCCAGGAACTTCTCCAGAACTGCGCGGACTGTCTGATGCGGGCAGAGCTGATCGTGCAGCCGGTGAGCTTGCTTGTCCTGCTCAAGCATGAGCCACATCTTGCTTTGTTCCCAGTTCGCTTCGACTTATCCCCCTGACCCGTGCTTCCTCACTCATGCCCCTCCTTCGCACACTTAGGGTTTAGAGATTATCTTTTTCAAAACGAACCAGAGAGGGATGTGTATCTTTTTTTTTTTTTTTTAAAGACTTTATTTATCTATTTGAGAGAGAGAGAATGAGAGACAGAGAGCACAAGAGGGAAGAGGGCAGAGGGAGAAGCAGACCCCCTGCTGAGCAGGGAGCCCGATGTGGGACTCGATCCCGGGACTCCAGGATCATGACCTGAGCCGAAGGCAGTCGCCCAACCAACTGAACCACCTAGGCGCCCGGATGTATATCTTCTTAACCTAGTTGTAATGTTGGTTTAACAATGGGAACCAGTGCTCATCCAGGTTTTCCCCAGCAGATGTTTACACTACAGATGGCCACCCTTTTGGATTTGCAACAACCCCTCATTTATTATTATTTGTGTGATTATTGTAATGCTTTCTCTTCCTAGAAACACAACCTGACATGTGTATGTCACCATGTTGTGAGAACAATTCTATTTGAGAAACAAAGAAAGAAAGAAAGGAAGGAAGGAAAGAAAGAAAGAAAGAAAGAAAGAAAGAAAGAAAGAAAGAAAGAAAGAAAAGAAAGAAAGAAAGAAAGACAGAAAACATGCAATTAAAAATTGAGGAAAATGGTAGCCTTTATGAAAGCCTCATGATATTTCTGTATATTAGCTTAGGTTCTCATTGAAACAGGCTTAGAAATCCTGGACCCTGCGATGTTGTATGTGTAAAGTTTTTATTTTAAAACACTGTAGCTAGCATTCGAATTTGCCATGGGTTTGCTAAAAACAGACTAGAGAATGGTGGGGCTGTAGACCCCTTCTCTCTCCCTCCCCTGATTTATTGTATCTCCCCATGAAAGGATTGAGTTCCAGTCTCCCTGATGTGGACATTCATGTAGGGGTTAGACCTGGAATCTGGCCCATCACAAAGTACCCCTGTTAAATATAAGGAGGGATTTTAACCAAGTGAATTTTAAGGGTTCTGTTTGGAGAATATCTTAATGTTCTAATTTCTCAATTTTAGAGATTTAGGTGCATTCTGGTTTATTTTACCCAGTTAAAAAAATAACCTTACTTTAGTCCATGTACAAGGATATTTGGGGCTTAGCAAACTAGCTTGGTTCTAGTTCTGGTCGTTTCAAGTCTCTGATTTTAGCGCACTCCTCATCACAGAGCCGTGATTCCCCTACCTAAAGGAAAACGGGAGGCTCCGGCGACTTAATGTTGAGCACCTGACCTGGACACGATGTGTAGTGGCTACGGAAACATTTCACATGTGGTTCCCAAAGTTTACCTGGCATCATGTTCTCAGTGTGTTTCTACTTATGTGCACCGAAGTGTAATAACGTCAGGGAAATGTAGCGTATTTGCTACCATTTCTGAATCACACAAGAGAAAGAAGGTTCATTTGGCTGAAGCCCAATCAAAGCAGCAAATGTAAAATTCTAAGGGAAAGCTGGAGCTTTATGGTCCTGAAGCAGCAGGCTTCTTTGCCTGTAAAAGAGGACGGTTTCCTTTTCTAAAACCATTTTTTAATTTTAAAATAATTATAGACTCACAAGAAGTTGTAAAAATAGCACAGAAGCACTCTTGTGTGCCCATCACCCAGTTTCCCCACAGGTGACATCTCATATAAGGGTCATGCATCATCAGAAGCAGGAAATCGATTGGCCCAAGACAATGAATTAGATAGCTTCCTTTTTAAGAACTGAAAAACTGTGATCCTATAAGATGGAGGAAAAGCTCAGCTTGTGTGGATAAGACCTTATCCAGTATAATAGGACCATGTTCTTACCCCAGTGAAATTCCCATTGGCTGAACGTCCTGTGTAAATATGAAAGATAGCACTTAACACATTGAAGGAAGGGAAAGATCAGTGTTCCATAAACACGCTTTTAAAAGCCTAGTAAAAATTTAAAACACAAAACAAATTTCGCTTCATGAATCCTTCTATATTTACCTACCTGTCTCAAATCAATAAGGTAATTTTCCAGTTAGGAATTTTTTTTTTTGCAGTCACGTGCAAAATGGAAAACTTAGACTATTTGTTAAGTTCACAGCAGAAGGTTTTGCTTCCATTAACACAAGTGAAGCTTTTCTCTCCAGCATGAACACAAGTGAAGCATTCTCTCCACGTGTTTCCTTCATGTGAATTCTTTCCTTCAGGAACTGAAATACGGAGATGGAATACAGCTGGCTCGGAGCAGAGAACTGGATGAGTGTTTTGCCCAGGCCAATGATCAGATGGAAATCACCGATAGCTTGATCAGAGAGATGCGACAGATGGGCCAGCCCTGTGATGCTTATCAGAAAAGGTATTGCTCCTACCACAGAGCACAGATGCAGGCGGGCGTCCCCACTTACGCTCCATCCCACGGCCCAGGTCTTCCCTCGAAGGGAGCACAGCTTCACTTGGTATTTTGTAGCTACTGTGTCCAAATTGACTAAGATCACTGCCTCCACCTCATGTGGAATCACAAAGCTGCCATGAACAGAATTACATAGATGCGCCCAAAGGAGCGGGCTTGTACCGAAGGGTTGAGTATGTTACGAGATGTTCACCGGACCTCCGTTTGGGAAGCAGCAATGGCCTTTGGCACAGCATTTGACTTTTAAGAGTCCAATACCAAGTCAAGCGCTGTTTCGTGCAGACAAAAATGAGACTTGTAGAGTTGGGAAAGCAGGTTAAAGTAGAGACGGGTAGTCTTGATTTTGCTGTCACGGTACCTGGGGCCCAGGATACGAGGCTAATTCCCCGGGTGAAATCTGGGGGGAAAGCAGAAGGTGCTACCAGGTTAGGCAAAGCCGGCTACCTTTCCCGTGATGTTTCAGACTCAGCGTCACAATATTGAGGATTTTGTATGTGATTGAGAATTCAAGTCGTGTGGTAAAGAATTCTTCAAATCAAACGTTTGTGACCTCCATCCTGACAATAAAGGAGACTCAGAAGGGGGGACATTTGCCCAGAACATGGGGTCATAGGCTGTTTTCTTGCAACAGTGTGATTGTGTTTCTTTCTTTTCAGACTGCTTCAGCTCCAGGAGCAAATGCGAGCCCTTTATAAAGCCATCAGCGTCCCTCGAGTCCGAAGGGCCAGCTCTAAGGGTGGTGGAGGGTACACCTGTCAGAGTGGCTCTGGGTGGGATGAATTCACCAAGCGCCTCACCAGCGAATGTCTGGGGTGGATGAGACAGCAGAGGGTAAGCAGCTTCCAGACAAAGTTGATTCTCGAATGTTCCAAGCCTGAGTGGGTCAGGGTCAGCCCCGGTGGTCTGGCCACAGAGTGGTCTGGGATCTCAGCTGGCAGCAGAAACTTGCTGTTTTCCGTATTTTCCTCATATACAATTTATTTTTATTTTTTTACTTTTTAGAGAGAGAGAGAGAGAGAGTGTGTGCATGCTTGTGAGTGAGTGGGGGAGGGACAGAGAGAGAGAGAGTCCTAAGCAGTATCCATGCCCAGTGTGGAGCCCAATGTAGGGCTTGATCTCACAACCCTGAGATCATGACCTGAGCCAAAATCAAGGGTCGGATGCCTAACCGACTGAGCCGCCCAGGCGCCCCGCCTCGTATATAATTTAAATTGAAGGCTTCTATTTTGAAATAAATAAAACTTCAGACAGTTTTTTTTTTTTTTTTTTTCTTTTCTTGTGGCTTAGGAAATGAGCCTCATTATTTTCTGGTCAAAACTTACCGCACAGGTATAACTTAATTAGTAGATTTTGAATATCTAGCTTTTACCGTTCACAACCTGAAAATGTGTTGGAGTTTATGTGCTAAAAACTTCATTGTTCTACCTGAGTCATAAGTGACCTCATCTATGTTACTGATAGATACTTAAAAATGTCGTGGAAGTTCATTTAAAATGTTAAATCAGAGGAGCTGGAAACACAGTAAAACTGGATATTCTGGTTTGGGCTCATCAGTTGCTCACCTTATATTTTTGAGGTATCAGTTGTTCTTGTGCAATCATTACATCACGGGTGTGGGAGGGGAGCGAAATAATGGCCACCAAAGTATACTTTGCTTCCCAAAGTATACTGCAACTGCAGTTTCTACAAAGTGTTTTCACCTGCTAATTATTGTTGTGTGGTTTTATGTGGTCATTACGCCCTTTGATGAACAGGTGGCACTAGAAATATGCCAGAATCATGTAGATGGGAATTGTATAATTAAAACCTCATGCTAGTGAACCACTCTTCTCTGGAGAAGGTGGATGCGTTCGACTGATAAATTGTACAGACATCGTTTGTGATGCCATGTGGTTGTGGTTGTAAGAAGTATTGGTCTTACTGCTTGTTGTTGGACCAGTTGAGCAGTGGTTCTAAAGTTCCTCAACCACTTGAGATTTTTTGTATGTGTTCTTTCCTAAGTGGTGGTGAGGGTTTATGGGTCTATACATTCATTCAATCAGTTACTTAAGTTTTTCTTCCACTTAGCATAAAGACTATGCAATACTATCACAGAAGGTGGGGCTTATAGAGGAGAAAAGTCAGTAATAATCCCAGAAACCTAACTATAGTCCTATTTGCATGTTTTCAAATTCCCTTTTGATCTTTGAACACACATTTCTTGAGCTAAATTTTATATGTATTGGCACCATACCTGAAAGTGAGTGTTCAAAAACTGTGTTTCTTAGTCCTGAAAGTGAGTATTATTGAAGAAAACAAGACATGTACACCCACATGCCACATTTCTGTCCAGAGCAGTGTGGGGTTAATTGCTATTTGAGCTGTAATAAAATCTTGCTCAGATAGGGCTGGGGGAGGGGTAGTGCTCTGGGCCCTGGGGAATGGAGCCCTGAAAAGAAGGCTTGGCAGAGCTGATGGGGCTTGAACTACATTGTAAGTGATGTTAGGTGAGACAACCTTTGAACCAAATAATTTATGAAACATCAAATCCCTTAATTTCTCCTTAGTATGACAGTTACATAAAAGGACAGCTCATAATTGGTCATTTTCCGCATTCACGTTGGGTGTAGCTCTGTGAGACTCCTTTGTCGCGAAGGCTCAGCATTTTTTAAGTTTTGGAAAATGGCGTTATCTCGTGGGCTCAGTTTTGTGTCTTGGTGGGGGAGTATTTTTTAATAGGTGCAACTGATGAGCGAAGCACTTCAGATCAGCTGGCCCCCAGGGGTTCAAAGGAACTAAAAGTCTTTTTATCACTTACAGCCCATTTGCTCCGGGATTCTCTGGGGCCCTTTCCCTCTTATCCTTCTTCCCCCAAGCATAGCCCGCATTCTTTCTCACTCCCGAGGGGACTGAGCTGCGGGCCCAGCTAGCTGATAAGGGAGCAGCGTCCCGTCCCTCGAGGCCCCATGAAGTAGGCAGTCACACATCTCCTGTGCCAGGCTTTTGTTTTGTTTCCCTGATTTGTGCTTCTGTTGATGGACAGGTCAGATACTGCACAGGTTCCTGGCTGGTAATGAGGGGCGGGCACGGGAGCCTAGTCATCTCATTAACTTCCCAGTGTACTCATCTGTTTCTGCCTTAAAGCCCAAATGAGCTGAGGGAGGGACAGGTCAAAGTCCTAGGTAACTTTCGACAGTCTGGCTGAAATGTCTCCCCTCTCTGAAGGCTCGCCAAGTGTATTAGGACATGGATGTGGCTTAGAACAATGTGTGTTATGTTCTTGCTGCAATACCAGACTGGAATGTTTGCCCTTGGCATGTCTAAGAGATGACACAGGTGATTTGGAAATTTACATGAGCTTGTGCAAAAGAAAGATGAGATGATAGGCTTGTGGAATAGAATGCTTGATTCTTATTATGTGGCGTTCTTAAATTTGAAGTGGGGGAGACTCAAATTAGAAAGGCAGTCAGATTTGACTTTTAAAGAGCTCACATAAATCTGCCATCTTTTTAATTTATTTTTATTTTTTATTTTTTATTTTATTATGTTGTGTTAGTCACCATACAGTACATCATTAGTTTTTGATGTAGTGTTCCATGATTCATTGTTTGCGCATAACACCCAGTGCTCCATGCAATACATGCCCTCCTTAATACCCATCACCGGGCTCACCCATCCTCCCACCCCCCTCCCCTCTAAAACCCTCAGTTTGTTTCCTGGAGTCCATAGTCTCTCATGGTTCGTCTCCCCCCTCTGATTTCCCCCCCTTCATTTTTCCCTTCCTTCTCCTAATGTACTCCATGTTATTCCTTATATATATTCCACAAGTAAGTGAAACCATATGATAATTGACTTTCTCTGCTTGACTTATTCACTTAGCATAATCTCCTCCAGTTCCATCCATGTTGATGCAAAAGTTGGGTATTCATCCTTTCTGATGGCTAAGTAATATTCCATTGTATATAGGGACCACATCTTTATCCATTCATCTGTTGAAGGGCATCTTGGCTCCTTCCACAGTTCGGCTATTGCGGACATTGCTGCTATGAACATTGGGGTGCATATGGCCCTTCTTTTCACTGCATCTGTGTCTTTGGGGTAAATACCCAATAGTGCAATTGCTGGGTCATAGGGTAACTCTATTTTTAACTTTTTGAGGAAACTCCACACTGTTTTCCAAAGTGGCTGTACCAGCTTGCATTCCTAACAACAGTGTAAGAGGGTTCCCCTTTCTCCACAACCTCTCAACATTTGTTATTTCTTGCCTTGTCAATTTTTGGCATTCTAACTGGTGTAAGGTGGTTTTGATTTGAATTTCCCTGATGGCTAATGATGATGAACATTTTTTCATGTGTCTGTTAGCCATTTGTATGTCTTCTTTGGAGAAATGTCTGTTCATCTCTTCTCCCCAATAAATCCACCATCTTAATATTGCCAACATTAATTGAAATGAGCTTTGAGTATGCTCTATGGTAACTTCTCTTTGAAATGGGTTATGGGGAGTTGGGCGTCCTGAAAGGTAATGGTAAATGCTGAGTTTAAAGAGTTGATAATTACAGGAATCAAAACAATTTAAAGGAATAAACAATGAAAAATACGTTTAAGTTGGCTGTTTAGCTTGGGACATAGTACATGACTGAGCTTAATGAACTATTTTAAATACTTGCAATTAAAGAGAAAGCTTTTTCACTTGTGAATGGTAGCCTTTTTATGAAGTATTAGCAGTTTAAAATGACTGAATATAGAAACTTCTACCAGTAATTTCTAACGTGTCATACGTAGATATGCACACCTGTTATACACACACACACACCACTTCTACCCAGGTTGATTTTTTTTTCTTCAGAGGACATGATCTAGCTTTCAAGCATCTCATTCCTGCATCACCTGTCCTCAGCCATGGTGAGCTGGGGGTCAACAAGTTGCGGACCAGCCCCGTTTGCTGTTGAGAACTCCAAGCCTTTACAAAATTTTTTTGGTTTTGAAAATATTGAATATTGACATCTTCAGTCTTATCGGAATGGAAGCTATGTATGTCCCTTGGTGCTCTGACCCCTGATGCTCTGGGTAAAGTGAATCAGATGCAAAGGATCGGACATGAAGGGCACACTCTCTTTCCCTCGGCAGGCGGAGATGGATCTGGTGGCCTGGGGCGTGGACCTGGCCTCAGTGGAGCAGCACATCAGCAGCCACAGAAGCATCCACAACACCATCGGGGACTATCGCTGGCAACTGGACAAAATCAAAGCCGACCTGGTACTTTGAGATGTTTCATTTTTAGAGTCTTGAAAAAGCATACCTAAGGATTGTGTAGTTCCTCAATCCTGGGCATTTTTTGTCTGTAAACATTAGCCCAAGATATCTTCCCCAACGGACTGGAAACTTCTAAAAATCCCATTTCATAAATGGGGAAGTGGACTCAGATAGACCTAGTAGAGATTGTGTTAACTCTTAAGGAAGAGGTTAGCAAAAGGCGAAGGGCATACACATGTGGATTTGTGTGTAGTTTGTAGATGAGTATTTTGGGGGATGGTCGGGTTTTTTGTTTGTTTTTTCTTCAGAAAGCAGAGCATCTCTTCAAATAGACAAAGCACAGCAATCGTAGAGATTTGTGTGCTTGGCGAATTCTTTTCTATGTGTCTCTTCCTGACACTTTTCCTTTGCTGAAAGGACTGGCTTGAAGCTGGGTCAAGAATTATAGCATGAAATAATCACCCGGTTTTAAGTGCCCGGTTCCCCCCAGATCTTCATGCTTCTAAATCCCTCACTTTTTTTTTCTTTACTTAGACCAGAGATACTCATCTTCACTTCTGCCTTTTTTTCTCCCCTTACTTTTGTTCACTTGAGTATCTGACCAAATTCCTCCCTCTTTTCTCTAAGATCTAAAAGATGGTACCCCCAGGCCAGTGGAGGGGGTGGGGGTTGCCTTCACATCCAACTGGGAAAAGGTCCCTGTGGGTAAAAGTTTCTGTAGAGCAAACACTTCTTTCTACTGAGTGATCTGAAGTCATTATCTGACAAAAAGGAGGTAGAGAAGGGTTGCTGTTTGTATACCAACCCACAAGGGGAATTAAAGAATTACTCACTGTTTATCTTCTTCTAGCGTGAGAAATCTGCCATCTACCAGTTGGAGGAGGAGTATGAAAACCTGCTGGTAAGCTGACTTATTTCTGACATCTCTGTGTTCCATTCCATTAAAATGGAGCACGCCTGGGCGTGAGGCACCTAATGACCATGGGAGTACCTGGAAGTATATACTTAGGGCCTGTAGATGCGACTTTCATTTCTACTGCTGCGTTTCCTTTAGAAGTGAGTATTAGAAGATTTTTTTCTGAAGACAGTACCCAGCGCTGTTCTGTTTGTAAGTTGAGCGTCATATAGATAGCACCTATTTTAAATACTTGCAATTAAAGAGATAAAGCTTTTTCACTTGTGAATGGTAGCCTTTTTATGAAGTATTAGCAAAAATAAGACTTACTTTCCCCAGATAGAAGTTTCTTAGACCATCATCACCATTTTATGACAAAATGGAAATCAATTCACTGGTCTGGTAAGAAGAAGAGCTATTGCCATTTTTTTTGCCTATTTGTGTCACCCAATCTTCACCTTTTCAGTATTTCTTTGTTGGTAGTGATCCTATTTATTTATTTATTTATTTATAGAGAGAGACAGAGAGAGAGAGAGCGCGCCTGAGTCAGGGGAAGATGGGGGAGGGGGAGAGAGAGAAGCCTCACGCAGACTCCCCGCTGAGCATAGAACCCGACGCAGGACTTGATCCCAGGACCCTGAGATCATGACCCTGGCTGAAATCAAGAGTCAGAAGCTCAACTGACTCAGCCACCCAGGCACCCCGGCAATGATCCTTTTTAAATAATGTGGCTAGCTGTGACACAATTGTCCTGTTAGGTCTGGGTGTGACTAACGGTACCTTGAATTTTGGGAGTGCGGAAGAAGGCAGGAAAAGCTTAATTTATCTTTTTAAGATTCTAATTTTCCCTTTGTAATCTAAAACTAATTATTGAACCCAAACATCAGTGTCTGAATCAAGACCCTCTTGAATTAGGTTATTCCATTGAATCTAAAAGTACTCCCTGTTCATTGTTAAGTTTGGATGGGTCTTTTTTTACATACTAGGTGGTCAGTGAACATTTTATTGATTCATGTGATTTATTTATTTATTTAATTAATTAAAAAAAATTTTTTTTTAAGAAGATAGCAGGAGGGGAAGAATGAAGGGGGGGAAATCGGAGGGGGAGACGAACCATGAGAGTTGATGGACTGAAAAACAAACTGAGGGTTCTAGAGGGGAGGGGGGTGGGAGGATGGATTAGCCTGGTGATGGGTATTAAAGAGGGCACGTTCTGCATGGAGCAGCACTGGGTGTTATGCACAAACAATGAATCATGGAACACTATATCAAAAACTAATGATGTAATGTATGGTGATTAACATAACAATAAAAAATTAAAAAAAATTTTTTTTTTATGTGAAAGGGACCACACAGTCTTATCTCTGGAATCTGCAGAGAACACCATTAATGTGCATGCTGTGATCCTAATGCTGCTTTTGAACTTCCTGTGTAGAAAGCGTCCTTTGAGAGGATGGATCACCTACGACAGCTGCAGAACATCATCCAGGCCACGTCCCGAGAGATCATGTGGATCAATGACTGTGAGGAGGAGGAGCTGCTCTATGACTGGAGTGATCGGAACACCAACATTGCCCAGAAGCAGGAGGCCTTCTCTGTAAGCTCACCCCTCCTGGTTGTAGATGTGAGGCTCTTGCCTGGGAGGGCCCTGAGATGGGGATGAATGGCCTTGAAATAACTTAATCAACTCCTTTGTCATTCAGCCTCTGTTGAAATGGTCATGGAGAGCCATTCCTTTCTGGAAGCTTTTCCGGTGACTTTAGAGGGGCAATGCATTGCTTAACATCCTGGAAGTCAGCAGATCGAGTCAGAATTAGGCATTCAGATATCCCAGAGGGTGTGTAGCACAGTAGGATGGTGGATTAAAACTTATGTGTGACTTTGGGCAAGACATGTCACCAGGGGGGCGCCTGGGTGGCTCAGTCATTAAGCGTCTGCCTTCGGCTAAGGTCATGTTCCCAGGGTCCTGGGATGGAGCTCCCTGCACTGCGGGAAGCCTGCTTCTCCCTCTCCCTCTCCCCCTGCTTGTGTTCCTTCTCTCGCTATCTCTCTCTGTCAAATAAATAAATCTTTAAAAAAAAAAAGACATGTCACCAGTGTGGCCTCTGCCATGTACTAGATGACCTCAAACGTCCTTTTTGGTCTTAAAAATGCTATGATTCTTGAGGAAACCATAACACAATTCTTTGACATTGTTCATTTCCACAATGCAGTTTTGTGTTCTAAGTTCCCTTCAACATGGCGGAAGTGCTGGAAGGCTAATGGTGACTTGCTCTGAAGTGTTTGCTTTTCTTTCATTTATAGATACGCATGAGCCAACTGGAAGTTAAGGAAAAAGAGCTCAATAAGCTTAAACAAGAAAGTGACCAACTTGTCCTCAATCAGCATCCGGCTTCAGACAAAATTGAGGTAGGCTTCATGAGATTTATATTTTCATTAGAGAAAAAAGGGAACTTTTTGTAAAGACTATACAGATGAATGATTCTTATCTGTCATAAAGCCATGACAAGTTTATTTTATATATTTTGGGATCAGCACCCTAGACTGGCAGTTGGCACGCTTTTCTGGAAAGGACCAAATAATAAACATTTTAGGTCTGCAGACCATTTGGTTTCTGTCGAAATTACTTAACTCTGCCATTATAGTGTGAAAGCAAACATAACAATATGTAAGTGAACAGGCATGGCTGTGTCCCAATAAAACTTTATTTATAAATGCAGGCAGTGGGCCAGATGTGGCCCTTGGGCTGTGGCTTGCTGACCTCTGCCCTAGGCTGCCATCTGTGGGCTGTGCTCAAGGCTGACATTAGCTGGTATGACATCAACTGGTATGGCCATATTGGTTGGAAGTATTTTCCTATCAGTTGGTGAGAGTCACTGCCTTAAGACCCTCAAGCCCTCTGCATGGGTTCCTTGGACTTGCCCGTCATCTTGGCAGCTGTATGGGGACAGGGTGCAGTGGAAGGACCCTGCTCCAGTGTCACATCTAGTGTCTACTCTAATTCTGATTGGTCGGTAGCGATGCCATTTGAGTATTTTGACAAATACTCCTAATGGTATCTATTTGCTAAAACTGGTTTTAAAGTTTAATTTCTACGGTACCATGAGTTCCCTGTTGGGAAATTCTGTTTTCACTTTTTAGAAAAACATTTGCTTGGTTTGGTAGTTGATAAAAAAATGTTTCATAGCTTTCAGTCGGACTCACATATCTATCAAAGAACGGATGTGACAGCTGATGTTTTCTTGCTTCAGGCCTATATGGACACTCTTCAGACACAGTGGAGCTGGATTCTTCAGATCACCAAGTGCATTGACGTTCACCTCAAAGAAAATGCTGCCTACTTTCAGGTTTTTATGCTTAGTGGTAATTTAATTGTCGTTTAGGTCCTAATACCTTATTTTTTGGAATGTATTTTTTTAAAGCACCAAAAACAATCTTCAAAATATTTTACAAATACCATTTATTGGCTTTCAGTTTAGAGCAGCACAGACTGGTAACCTGGGCACCAGTCACTCAGATGTCTCTTGCTGTCCCATGAGTTAATATCGTTTCATTAGCTACCTGTTAAATAGACTCCGGGAAGGTAGTCCTTGACATGGAAATGCTAGATGTTGCTGTTTACTGACTGCCTTTTCATTAACACGCGATCATGCTCATCTTTAATAGTTTTTTGAAGAGGCCCAGTCAACCGAAGCCTACCTGAAGGGCCTTCAGGACTCCATCAGAAAGAAGTACCCCTGTGATAAGAACATGCCCCTGCAGCGCCTGCTGGAACAGATCAAAGAGCTGGAGGTATCATCACAAAGCAAAAACAGAGAGAATACTGATTACTTGGCGTGAAATTTCCCTTGGAAAAGCATACTTCAAATTCCATCTACGTAGGCTTTTCACACAATGATAGTCTTTCCCGCCCACTCAATTCACGGCTCTGTAGCTTCCGAAGTGGCTCATTATGAAAGGTCCTGAGAGTCCCTGCCCATAGAGGAATTTGTAGCTTTTTGGAGCTCAGACAATGATAGCAATTTCTTATTTGTCATATCGTAACAGCTATTTTGGTGTCACTTGCAGCTCTTCTCTGAAATTCACAGAGTATTTATGTGATGAAAACACGATCTTATTTGCAATTGCAGAAAGAACGAGAGAAAATCCTTGAATACAAGCGTCAGGTACAGAACTTGGTAAACAAGTCCAAGAAGATCGTGCAGCTGAAACCACGGAACCCAGACTATAGAAGCAACAAACCCATCATTCTCAGGGCTCTCTGTGACTACAAACAAGACCAGGTGTGCACTCGGTTATTCAGAATGAAGCCCAAGTTTTCCCTTTCTTTACACAGAGAGTTTTGTCAATAGAGGGAGTCGAGTTTAATCCAGGTTTCAGTGAGCAGCACAGAAAATGCCTTTCTTTCATACACAAAGCAGCAAGCTGTGGAAAAATGCAGCAGCTCTGTTCTAAGTCCTAGCACGGTTTTTAATAATTAGGACAGCGGTTATTTATAGACTATTTATTTTATTTTATTTTTTATTTATTTTATTTTTTGGTAAAGATTTTATTTCCTTGAGAGAGAGAAAGAGAGAGGGAGTGGGACGAGGGGCAGAGGGAGAGGGAGAAGCAGACTCCCCGCTGAGCAGAGAGCCCGACGAGGGGCTAGATCTCAGGACCCTGGGAGCATGACCTGAGCTGAAGGCAGACGCTTAACCGACTGAGCCACCCTGGCGTCCCTAGACTATTCATTTTAAGTCTTAACACTTTTCTTCTTCTAATATGCAAAACTTTATTTGTGATCACCCTTTAAATCTTAGATTTTAAAGTCTTTAAATTTCTTGAAAGATCTTTGAATTTCTGACATAAAAGAAATGAGAAATGTGACCATTATGCTGCATATGAAGTGACTATCATTGCAGATTTTCTGCAGTCACTGAGCCCATCAACTCTGTGGGCTCTGCGGTAAATACAAGCATCTATATGGAAAGATGACTTGGTTTTACTAGTTATTTATGTAATTCCCACAGCTCTGATTTCTTATAAAAATTACGGAGGGTTTAAGAAATATGATCAGTTGCTTAGATAAATGTTCTAAAACAATGGAGTTTATTCTCGCAGGAAAAAATATTTTAAGAACTTGCATGGAGAGGAGAAGTTGAAATAGAGATTGAAATACGTAAATATCAAGCTTGTTACATTTCACCAGTGAGGATAGTTGTCATATTCGAAGTGTACCCCTTTCAAGAAGCTATGGAGTTAATTTAAAAAATAAGGTATTTGGATGGTGGAGTTAATTTAGAAAGTTGTTTTTCTGGGGACCTGATGCCAGAATTTCTTGTTTTTACTTCTAAATTTTAAGAGCGAATGTGTGAGGCAAGTAACTTTGCATAGTAAATCTAAAATGTAAAATATGAACTCACAAAAATAGGAAAGCCATGGGGTGAATTTTTGCTTTACAAAAGGATTTCTCACTTTACTGATGGATTCCCCAGGCTGTCTTTTAGAAAGTTACTTTACCTAATTCATTTTATACATACCTTTTAGGCTCTGGTGCATTATTTAAAGCATCAGTATTGTTGGGATGTATAAAGATCACCTTCATTTAAAGAAAAATAATAAGGGGCACCTGGGTAGCTTAGTTAGTTAAGCATTCGACTCTTGATCTCGACTCAGGTCATTATCTCATTGTTGTGAGTTCAAGCCCCATGTTGGACTCCACGCTGGGCGTGGAGCCTATTTAGAAAAAATAAAATAAAGAAAAATAATAAGGTAAAAGCTCAAATGGTTTGCACAGTTTTATCTCTATTTCTCTTTGAGAAAAAAAGATTAACATGTGTACTCATGAGTAAAGCCAAAACACGGGCCACTTGCCTTACAGAAAATCGTGCACAAAGGGGATGAGTGCATCCTGAAGGACAATAATGAGCGCAGCAAGTGGTATGTGACGGGTCCTGGAGGTGTGGACATGCTCGTCCCTTCTGTCGGTCTGATTATCCCTCCTCCAAATCCTCTGGCTGTAGACCTCTCGTGCAAGTAAGTTGTTGAAGTTTCTAGTAGCCACAACGTGAATGCGAGTGTGGAGAAATAGGGCAAATGCTTATATGAAAAACACAGACATACTCTTTTTCACTAAAATCCCCTCCCTTGAAAAAAGGAGCCTCAGGAAGGTCCCCTTGCATTGTTATGTGACTTTATGTTGAAGATTCCAGTTTTTATTGGAAGGTAAAAGAGAATGTCTGACTGTGTACGGGGACCAGAGGAAACAATTCTTTTTTTTAAATAGTAAATATTTAATATGTAAATATTAAACAACACACTACTGCACAAGCAATGGGCCAAATAAGAAATCAAATGGCAAATCAAAATATGTCCCAGAACAAAAGAAAATACCCCACAATATTCCAAAACCTATGGGATGCAGCAAAAGCAGATATTACGGTGAAATTTACCTGTGAATGCTTGTATTAAGAAAAAAAGTTCAAATAAACAACTTAACATTATACCACAAGGAACCAGGAAAAGAAGAAACCTAGCTGAAATTTAGTAGAGGAAGGAAAGAACAAAGAAAAATCAGAAATAAATAAAATCAAGACCAGAATAAACAATAACATAACACTGAAAGTAATGACCAGTTTTTGTAAAAAGAGAAACAAAATTGGCAATGCTTTAACTACATTAGCTAAGGGGGGAAAAAAAAGAGAGGAGATTCAAAAATCAAAATGAGAAATGGAAGAGAAAACAGTACAACAGTTAACTACAGAAATACATAGTGTGATAACAGATTACTCTAAAGAATTATATACTAACAAATCAGATAACTTAGGGGGAAAAAAACCCCAGATAATTCCTAAAAATGTACGAGTTACCAAGATTGAATCATGAATCTTGAATCCAAGTAATAGGAAATCTTCGTAGACCAATAACAAGAATGAAAGTTAAATTAGGAATCAAGAATCTCCTGGCACAGAAAAGCTCAAGACCACATTAAAAATACATAATTAATGACAATCTTTATCAAAATCTTACAAATAATGGAATAGAGGAAACACATTCAAAATCATTCCATGAGGCCATTACTACCCCTAACCAAAGCAGGATAAAAATACAGAAACAAGAGTCTAGTTTGTCCCATATAAGTATTGTTACTCTGACTTTCTTTTGACATCCATTTGCATAGTAAATGTTTCTCTACCCCCTCACCTTCACTCTGTAGCTGTCTGTTAGTCTAAAATGATTCTCTTGTAGGCAGCATATAGATGGGTCTTGTTTTTTTTTTTAATCTGTTCTGACACCCTATGTCTTTTGATTAGAACATTTAGTCCATTTATATTCAAAGTAATTATTGATAGATATGTATTTATTGCCATTTTATTACTTGTTTTGTCATTGTTTCTGGAGATATTCTCTCATCCTTTCTTGTCTTTGTCACTTTTTGTCTCTCCTTTGCACTCAAAGAATCTCCTTTAATATTTCCTGCAGGGCTGGTTTAGTGGTCATAAACTCCTTTAGTTTTTGTTTGTCTGGGAAACTATCTCTCCTTCTCCTCTGAATGACAGCCTTGCTGGATAGAGTATTCTTGGCTGCAGCCTTTTCCCATTCAGTACTTGACTATATCATGCCACTCCCTTCTGGCTTGCCAAGTTTCTGTTGAGAAATCTCCAGCTAGCCTTGCAGGTTTTCCCTTGTAAGTTAAGGACTTCTTTTGTCTTGCTGCTTTTAAGATTTTTTTCTTTATCACTCTTTTGCGAATTTAATTACAATATGTTTAGTGTTGGCCTGCTATTGTTGATTTTGATGGGAGTTCTCTGTGCCTCCTGGATCCAGATGTCTGTGAGGAAACAATTCCTACCATGTATCTTGAGGGCATTGTTTCAAAGTTCTTCTTCCCTTTTTAGACTATCAGTAATTTTGCAGGTAGCCACAAATATAAAATGCCCTTCATATTAATACCTGCTCATCAACAAGCAGGTAGAGCATTCATTGTACTGATTGTCTGCGGCAGAGTCTTGTCCACCTTTTATTATGGAAATCCTCAGCCATACACAGAATAAGGAAGGTAACATAACAAGCCCACGTGCTCGCTTCCAAGCTGCAGTAGCCATCAGCATCCCATGAGCGGTTTCTTCCTGTCATCCTGCGTGGTAGACTTCTGTCTATTAAAAAGTTGCTGACAAACAACGGGAGAACAAAGTGAATTACCTCTACGAATGTCGTTCACTGAGAATGAACTTTTGGAGAGTAACTTAGTCCAGATCCCTTGAAATGTTGAGTGTTTAAAAAGTATACACTTGCCCATTACTCTGTTAGTTCCTGGGGACTCCGGTGTGTTTTCCCCTTGTGCCTTCTAGGATTGAGCAGTACTATGAGGCCATCTTGGCTCTGTGGAACCAGCTGTACATCAACATGAAGAGCCTGGTGTCCTGGCACTACTGCATGATCGACATCGAGAAAATCAGGGCCATGACTATCGCCAAGGTACATCCTCAGGACCCCTCGGGCTGCCTGGAGGAGGCTCCACACTGCCCCCCGTGGTGCTTGTTTCTGCCAGGCAGACCTCCTAGCAGTGCAGCTGATGCTTTTGTATGTCACCAGGAGAGTCAGCTCAGCCTGCCTGAGTGGTTAGGGTCCATCCCACATAGAGTGGGAGGGATTCACACGTGGCTGGCTCTGGTACAAACAGAAGTACAAATTACAGTTTCCTGACAAGCCAGAAGTACCATGGAAAAGGCATGTGGTCCTGTAATACCTTGGATCTTATTCTCCTTTGATGTAATGGAAAGCTAGGTCATAAATTACTAACTGGATATCACAGAAGTAAAAGGTGGGATAGAATTCTTGAAATAACACCCACAGCATTCGTTCTCTAGATCAGTGGTTTTTGAGTTATGGTCTGAAGAATCCTAGCTTAAGGGGGTCCTCTAGGGATGACAGGGCCAGCAGAGAGGAGAGAGGCACAGAGTGGATACATCTGGTGCTTCCCCTTACTCCCCCTTTTCTCTTTTCAGTCAGAGCAGCTTTGCTATGATCTGCTTTAGGTTTGCGACTTCTGAGTAATATTTCCTTTGGCGAATAAAATTCTGCAGGAAAAAAATAGACAACCCACTGCCATGGCTCTGAGGAGCAAACTTGGAATCCTCAAGGACCTTTTATATCTTTTTCTTTTTTTTAAGATTTATTTATTTGAGAGAGAGAGAGAGCACGAGGGGGGAAGGGGCAGAGGGAGAAGGAGAATCTCAGGCAGACTCCACACTGAGCGCAGAGCCTGACGCAGGGCTTGATTTCACAACCTTGAGATCATGACCTGAGCCGAAACCAAGAGTCAGGTGCTTAACTGACTGCGCCACCGAGGAGCCCCAAAGACCTTTTATATCTTCATCAGCCTTTGACAAGTATTGCCTTAAGCCACCGATAGCATAGGGCTTTTTCCGGCACTCTTCTTGGTCACGCTATGGGGACAATCAAACACTCCTGCCTGGTTTACTTCCAGCTGAAAACGATGCGGCAGGAAGATTACATGAAGACAATATCTGACCTTGAGCTACATTACCAAGAGTTCATCAGAAACAGCCAGGGCTCGGAGATGTTTGGAGATGATGATAAGCGGAAAATGCAGTCTCAGTTCACGGATGCCCAGAAGCACTACCAGACCCTGGTCATACAGCTCCCTGGCCACCCCCAGCACCAGACAGGTGTGCAGCGTCTTTCTCTTTGTATCCACCACACACACAGCTTTAACAGAAAGTAGTTTGCTTACAACTAGTTTCAGAATCACTTCTTTGGGAAATAACATATCAAAAGTCATCTATACACTAAATTTTCCGGATCAAATCAAAGGAGGGAGCTACAGTTTGTGCAGTATAGGTATTTTTTGAGGCCGAGCACCCTTCTAGCTAGGAATTCTCTGATTTTTGCTGTCCTAACATGTTTTTACAGTAACCACAACTGAAATCACTCATCATAGTTCCTGCCAAGATCTCAACCATAATAAAGTGATTGAAACCAACAGAGAAAACGATAAGCAGGAAACTTGGATGCTGATGGAGCTCCAGAAGGTTCGCAGGCAGATGGAGCACTGTGAGGGCAGAATGGCCCTTAAAAACATCCTTCTAGCAGACCAAGGGTCTACGCACCACATCACAGTGAAAATAAATGAGCTCAAGGTAGGCATCCAGTACTGTTTTGCTTGATTCCAGCTATATTTGAATTTATCTGCAAACTAATTAAAAAAACTACTGGTTTAAATATTTATAGAGAAGAAGCACTAATTTTCAAGAAAACAGGCTTCTGGCAGGATTTCCTTTTTTCTTTGCCATGCCTCCAAATTTGTAGAAGGTTGCCAGGCTGGGGATTAAGCCATCTTTGTGTTGGTTTACGGGTTGCTGAATCAGGCTACGTCGTACTTCGTTCATTTTTAAAGTTTTCATAAACATTAATTTGGTTGCTGCCTGAAACCACCTATGATACGGGCTAAACAGGTGGAATTACTTTTATTTATAGACAGGAGACTGACACGGAGAGATTTGATGGGGCGGGGGAGGGGGGCTGGTAAAAGCTCAAAGCCATGGACAGAGCTGAGACCGTAGCCCCAGTGTTTTAACTCCCCGCTCCGGGATCTTTTCTGCTCAGCCACACCTGGGCACCACATTAGGAAATGCAAGATAGATACCCTAAGAAAGAGGGCCATGTTTACACAGTGCCGGAAAGGCCTCCCTGAAGAAGGAAATGAAATGTCAACTCTGTCTCTTGAGTCTTTTCCATTTAGTGGACTTGTTCGGGACAAAAAATGATGATAAGAATCAGACAGCTAAATCTAGCACTTTCCTTCTTTTTTTGAACAGAGTGTGCAGAACGATTCTCAAGCAATTGCTGAAGTTCTCAACCAGCTGAAAGATATGCTAGCTAACTTCAGAGGTTCAGAAAAATACTGCTATTTACAGAATGAGGTATTTGGACTATTCCAGAAACTGGAAAACATCAATGGTGTTACAGATGGCTACTTAAACAGGTAAACGCGACTGACCTCGACCACAGACATTTTGCTGTTCTCAGGCTTCATTTTGTCAGACTTCCTTTGCTTTCTATGCTTGACTCACTGCGGCCTTATCTTCCAGTTTTTCGACTCACTACAGGCTTACTTACACTCTTCTGTGCTTCTGAGAGAGGGTCGTCTAGCCTTGGTGTTCATTCCACTGTGGTGAAATCTAATGCATCTTACAGCTAAGGTATATCTGTAAGAGCCAGGACTTCGAAATCTTCAGTGAATGCACAAGGGCTGTCTGAATCATGGTGCGGGGGCAGAGGGAGGGAGTTTATTCCTCCTGCAGCTTGTAAAATAGGCAAAATGAATTTTTATCAGCTTTAACATTCTTTCATTAATAGTGGCCAGAGCCAAACCTTCAAAGGCTAATTACATCACCGACAATGTTCTTGGCCTCCTTGGCTCTTTACAGCTTATGCACGGTGAGAGCTCTACTCCAGGCCATCCTGCAGACAGAAGACATGTTAAAGGTGTACGAAGCCAGACTCACCGAAGAGGAAACCGTGAGCCTGGATCTGGATAAGGTGGAAGCTTACCGCTGTGGGCTGAAGGTAACCAAAGTTACATCCCGTTATCACAGTGCCCCGGGTTATGGGAAATAATGCAGGACTGCTCAGTCCCCAATCCTGAGGCTTCACTAAGTTTTTATGAGTCTTGAGGATTCCTGGATTTCACTGGCCATACATGGTTGACGTCTGTCTTTATCTCTAGGACACTGTTTTCCAAAGTGTGCTAGCGGGAACTATGTGCCTAGGTAATTTGTGGTGAGATGAGTTTGGGGAAAGCAGAGTTAAACATAATTAAACTGGTTCCTTTACTACAAGACTTCTCCTCTTCAAGAACGTTCATATGTGTTACAATTATTCAGGAACGGAATAGAGTATGGTATTTAGCATTTCGCAAACAAATGAATTTCTCACACCGAATCTTTTATTAACAGGGTAGCATAAGGAAATAGATCATGGACATAAATATTGGAAAATGCAATCAGTAAATACATCTTCCTGGATTGATTATCACTTAAAAATACAAGTATTCCAAGAGATTAATTTGTACTCTTTTCTTTCTCCTGTGACAGAAAATCAAAAATGACTTGAACTTGAAGAAGTCCTTCTTGGCCACCATGAAGACAGAGCTGCAGAAAGCCCAGCAGACGCACTCCCAGACCTCACAGCAGTATCCACTCTACGACCTGGACCTGGGCAAGTTCAGTGACAAAGTCACACAGCTGACAGACCGCTGGCAAAGAATAGATAAACAGATAGACTACAGGTGTGCCAACCTCTTTCGCTGCTTTCTTCCCATTTGGTTGTTCCAAGATAATGTCACTTGAAATAATCACTATAAAAGTAGTGGTTTGGTTTGGTGTCTAAGGTAGGCACAAGGGGCTCTCTATTCTTGGACTGCCTGGAGGTAGCTTTGTTGGCAATGGGAAGTAGCTAAATCACAATAGACCAGCTTGAATCAACCCATATGAGGTGCTCTCCAGGCTCTTAGGAAAAAGCGGAAGCCATTGCTCAGTCTCTTTTTTTTTTTTTTTAAAGATTTTATTTATTTATTTGAGACAGAGAATGAGAGACAGAGAGCATGAGAGGGAGGAGGGTCAGAGGGAGAAGCAGACTCCCTGCCCAGCAGGGAGCCTGATGCGGGACTCAATCCCAGGACTCCAGGATCATGACCTGAGCCGAAGGCAGTCGCTCAACCAACTGAGCCACCCAGGCGCCCTTTTTGCTCAGTCTCTTTTGGGCCCTATAAACTCTTGTTAGGACTGTTGGAAGGAGTAGATGCTCTGAGTGAGTGTTCTTTGGAAATGTAAGAAAATTACATCTTATACAAAAGAAATGCCTTATTCCAAATGAAGGTTTAAAAGTATCCTGAATTTTGATGTAGTTCCTTTTAGTAACTCCTTTTTTTTTTTTAAAAGATTTTATTTATTTATTTGAGAGAGAGAATGAGAGAGAGAGAGCATGAGAGGGGGGAGGGTCAGAGGGAGACGCACACTCCCCGCTGAGCAGGGAGCCCGATGCGGGACTCGATCCCGGGACTCCAGGATCATGACCTGAGCCGAAGGCAGTTGCTTAACCAACTGAGCCACCCAGGCGCCCTAGTAACTCCTTTTTTGAAAACATCTTTATTGATCAAAATGAACCAAACAAACGTCTTTATTGGTAACTAATTCACGTGTCATACAATTCACCCATTGGAAGTATACAGTCCAGTGGATTTTAGTGTATCAGAAAGGTGTAACCATCACCACAATCGACATCGACAACATTTTCTTTACCCTACAAAAAAAGCCCCGATCCCATTACCAGTCACTCCCCATTACCTCCCAACCCTCTGGTCCCAAGCAACCACCTGTCTTTCCTCTGTCTCTGTAGCTTTGCCTATTCTGGACATTTCCTATGAATGGAATCAGACAGTGTGTGGTCCTTTGTGACTGTTTTTCCCACTCAGCATAATGTTTTCAAGGTTACTCCCTAGTGTAGCATGTATCAGTCCTTCATTCCTTTTTATGATTGAATCATATTCTACCATATGGCTATACCACATTTTATTTATTCCTTCATCTGTTGATGATTTTTTGGCTATCATGAAAGATGTCCCTAGGAACATTCATGTAGAACTTTTTGTATGGGTGCGTGTTTTCAGGTCTCTTGAGCATGCAGCAGGTAGAATTACTGGGTGATACTGTGTGATGTCATGTGATAACTGTTAAATGCTTTCAGGAACAGTGGCACTGCTTTAACAATTTTATCCTGTTTTCTCCAGACTGTGGGACTTGGAGAAACAAATTAAGCAACTGAGGAATTACCGTGATAACTATCAGGCTTTCTGCAAGTGGCTCTATGATGCCAAACGCCGCCAGGATTCCTTAGAATCCATGAAGTTTGGTGACTCCAACACAGTCATGCGATTTTTGAATGAGCAGAAGGTACAAGCCAATTGGTCATTCCCTTAGATAACGCTAGGTGTGAGCTGTATTTTCCTCTGGTTTTCATAGCAGTACCTAGGTTCGAAACAATATTTAATATTACTAGTTCATTTTGTGAATGCTTGCAGAAGGCCTGGAGGAAAAAAAAAACAATTGAGATACTTACAAAGAAATCAATTATGAACTAGAAATAATGTAATATTGTAGCAAAGTATCTTTATAAATAGAAGTGTTAGGATCAGAAAAGAGCACAGATTAGAAATTTTCCTCTTAGAGAAAAAAAGTTGAAGATTTCGTGCTTCTCTTTTCTGAGGAGAAAACATGCTCATCTCCTAAGGTTTAACTGTGAGATCATTGAGTGGAGAAATAAACTGAGGAAAAACAGTTGTTCGACAGTGAAATAACATTTATGTAAAATTATTTATACACTTTGATGTTTATAAATACTTTATTTTTTATATAGAACTTGCACAATGAAATATGTGGCAAACGAGACAAATCAGAAGAAGTTCAAAAAATTGCCGAACTTTGTGGAAATTCGATTAAGGTATGTTAGCTTCGATAAAGAATGTTCGTATTTCTTTTCTTTTTTTAGATTTTATTTATTTATTCGACAGAGAGAGTGAGAGAGCACAAGCAGAGAGGGAGCAGTAGAGGGAGAGGAAGAAGCAGGCTTCCCACTGAGCAGGGAGCTGACACGGGGCTTGATCCCAGGACCCTGAGATCATGACCTGAGCCGAAGGCAGACACTTAACCATCTGAGCCACCCAGGCGCCCTGAATGTTGGCATTTCATCAAGAATAAATATTAACTGTGCTCCCTTCAGCAGCACATGTACTGAAATTGGAATGATACAGAGAATATTAGCATGGCTCTTGCACAAGGATGACATGCAAATTTGTGAAGTGTTCCAGATTTTAAAAATCTCTATTATTAACTGCATTATTTTCTGATTTACTTTAAAGAGCACACACCTCTTTTTTTAAATTTTAAAGATTTTTAAAAAAATTTTTTTAGAGAGAGAGAGTGCACGTGCATGCACGTGCGTGAGCAGGGGGAAGGGCAGAGGGAGAGGGAGAAAGAGAATCCTGAGTAGACTCCAGACTGAGCACAGAGCCTGATGTGGGGCTCGACCTCATAACCTGAGCCAAAATCAAGAGTCAAATGTTTAACCGACTGAGCCACCCAGGTGCCCCAAAGACTATAAACTTCTTGAGGATAGCGATTATGGCTTTATGTATTCTTTCCTGAACAGACCGTAGAAAGTTTGTCATCCATTAACCTGAATTCATTGCACATTGGCAGTATCTACAGGAATGAGCTGGTCTCCATTCTTTACACTGGTAGTATGTGCAAAAATCTTCATTTGGTATATAAAGATGTACTACTTGGTTTAATAATGTAATATATTAGCTACTTGGACATCATCAGTACCTGACAACCTTTGGGGTTGGTCATTAGAAATACAGCTTGATGATTTATTTAAAACCGTGGAATTGTAGCTGTCAGTGACTCTTTTAAGTCCGTTAGGTAGGTTTATCTTAAACTTTTTTACTCGGCAGGATTATGAACTCCAGCTTGCATCATACACCTCAGGCCTGGAGACTCTCCTGAACATACCTATCAAGAGAACCATGGTGCAGTCTCCCTCTGGGGTGATTCTGCAAGAGGTAACTATGTCATTACATGTTTCTTAGTTGCCCCTCCTGCATCTTCTCTTTTCCCTGTCCCCTTCCTGTCTTCCCTGCAGACCCTGAATGCACCCTTTGTTACAGGGTACCTACTCAAAACAGGTTTAATAGCAGGTTATGCTCCCTTAGCGTGAGCCATCAATACCCGATGCATTTTAGGAAATGGTCAGTGGAAGTCTCTATCTAGTGTTTCTATGCTAGAATCTTTGCAGAAACTGGGCTTCAAGTCTAGGTTTAATGAGGGAGGCTTTTAACAAGTGGAAAGTGTCTAGTAGATTTTTAAAAGACAGCTTCTTCCCAAAGATGTCAGAGAACATCACCTGTCGGATGGCTTAGGAGAAACATCCTAGAGTCATGAGGTTGGAATACAATGGTATCAGCCCTTTGCTTTGTTGTACTTCTAGATTTTGGAATAAGCACACATGAATGAAGGGAGTTCACTCTTTAAATTATCTTTGCAATTTTAAATTATAATTTCTTTCACTCCTTCTTTTGCAAGGCTGCTGATCTGCATGCTCGGTACATAGAACTACTTACAAGGTCTGGAGACTATTATAGATTCTTAAGTGAGATGCTGAAGAGTTTGGAAGATCTGAAGGTAATTTATTTACTTTATTTCATTGGAGGATCAGAAAAGAAAATGGAATAGAACCTTATTATTGTTATTGCCTTGTTATAACCTGGATTTGGACATACTCACTGGTATATAGTTTGTCCATAAGTCAGGTGTTAGTTCTGTGATCCAGGACACTGCTCTGAATGGAGTTAGGTAATATTTACAAAATTCTAGCTACTTCACCTTACAAAAAAACCCCAGTAATTTCCTTTATCGTTTGGTCAAGTGATTTGCTTTATTTGTTTGTGTGTGTGTTAAATTAAGGAAGAGAACATCCTGGACTGGCTGGATTTGGATTGTTTTATGTTGAATAATTGTTTCATTTACTCCTCATTTCTAATACACGCATTGAGTTTATATGAAAACCTTCTACCTTGAAATAAAGGAAACATAATTCATGAAATCTCAAGCTTTTGATCTTGGAAGAAATTGCCTCATTTACAGACGAGGCAAGGGAAACTCAAAGGTGTTCTATCATTTGCCAAGATCATACAGATAGCTGATGGAAGAATTGTGACGAGAACACAGATAGCACGCGTTCTTGTCTAGTAGCTTTCCCCTCATATCACTCTATATGTGTGCTTCTGCGTGCGTGTGTGTGTGGTGTGCACGCACGTATGCGGGCGTGTAAAGAGAAATGAGACCACGTGATGGGCTTACAGTGTGAAATGTTTTTCTTTCAACCTAATTTCTGCTTTTGCTTCCCCAGCTGAAAAATACCAAGATTGAAGTTTTGGAAGAGGAGCTCAGACTGGCCCGGGATGCCAATTCTGAAAACTGCAACAAGAACAAATTCCTGGATCAGAACCTGCAGAAATATCAGGCGGAATGTTCCCAGTTCAAAGCCAAGCTCGTGAGCCTGGAGGAGCTCAAGAGGCAGGCGGAGCTGGATGGGAAGTCAGCGAAGCAAAACCTGGACAAGTGCTATGGCCAAATAAAAGAACTCAACGAGAAGATCACCCGGCTGACTTACGAGATCGAAGACGAGAAGCGGAGGAGGAAGGCTGTGGAAGACAGATTTGACCAACAGAAGAGTGACTATGACCAGCTGCAGAAGGCCAGGCAGTGTGAGAAGGAGAGCCTTGGCTGGCAGAAAATGGAGTCTGAGAAGGCCATCAAGGAGAAGGAGTACGAGATAGAAAGGTTGAGGGTTCTTCTGCAGGAGGAGGGCGCCCGGAAGAGAGAATATGAAAATGAGCTGGCAAAGGTAAGAAACCACTATAATGAGGAGATGAGTAATTTAAGGAACAAGTATGAAACAGAGATTAACATTACGAAGACCACCATCAAGGAGATATCCATGCAGAAAGAGGATGATTCCAAAAATCTGAGAAACCAGCTTGACCGCCTCTCGAGGGAAAATCGAGACCTGAAGGATGAAATCGTCAGGCTCAATGACAGCATCCTGCAGACCACCGAGCAGCGGCGGCGGGCCGAGGAGGATGCCCTGCAGCAGAAGGCCTGTGGCTCAGAGATGCTGCAAAAGAAGCAACATCTGGAGATCGAGCTGAAGCAGGTCATCCAGCAGCGCTCCGAGGACAACGCAAGACACAAGCAGTCCCTGGAGGAGGCTGCAAAGACCATTCAGGACAAAAACAAGGAGATAGAGAGACTCAAAGCTGAGTTTCAGGAGGAGGCCAAGCGCCGCTGGGAATATGAGAATGAACTGGCTAAGGTAAGAAACAATTATGATGAGGAAATCATTAGCTTAAAGAACCAGTTCGAGACGGAGATCAACGTCACCAAGACAACCATCCACCAGCTCACCATGCAGAAGGAAGAGGACACCAGTGGCTACCGAGCCCAGATCGACAACCTCACCAGGGAAAACCGGAGCCTGTGTGAGGAAGTAAAGCGGCTGAAGAACACGTTGGCCCAGACCGCGGAGACTCTCAGGAGGGTGGAGGAAAACGCCCAGCAGCAGAAGGCCACCGGCACCGAGGTGTCACAGAGGAAACAGCAGCTGGAGATCGAGCTGAGGCAGGTCACTCAGATGCGCACTGAGGAGAGCGTGCGATACAAGCAGTCATTGGATGACGCTGCCAAGACGATCCAGGACAAAAACAAGGAGATAGAAAGGTTAAAGCAACTGATAGAGACGGAAACCAGTGCACGGAAGTGCCTGGAAGAGGAGAACGCGAAGTTGCAAAGGGCCCAGTATGAGCTGCAGAAAGCGAACAGCAGTGCAACCGAGACGATCGGCAAGCTGAAGGTTCAGGAGCAAGAGCTCACGCGCCTGAGGCTCGACTACGAGAGGGTCTCCCAGGAGAGGACCGTGAGGGACCAGGACGTTGCGCGGTTCCAGAGCTCTCTGAAGGACCTGCAGCTGCAGAAGCAGAAGGTGGACGAGGAGCTGAGCCGGCTGAGGAGGGCCGCCTCAGAAGACTCATCGAAAAGGAAGAAGCTGGAGGATGAGCTGGAGGGCATGAGGAGGTCTCTGAAGGAGCAGGCGATAAAAATCACCAGCCTGACCCAGCAGCTGGAGCAGGCGTCCATCGTCAAGAAACGCAGTGAGGATGACTTTCGGCAGCAGAGGGAAGTGCTGGACAGCCACCTGAGGGACAAGCAGAGGACCCAGGAGGAGCTCAGAAGGCTCTCCTCTGAGGTCGAGGCCCTGAGGCGGCAGTTGCTTCAGGAGCAGGAAAGTGTCAAACAAGCTCACCTGAGGAACGAGCATTTCCAGAAGGTGATAGAGGATAAGAGCAGAAGCTTGAATGAAAGCAAAATCGAAATCGAGAGGCTGCAGTGTCTCACAGAGAACCTGACCAAGGAGCACTTGATGCTGGAGGAAGAGCTTCGGAACCTGAGACTGGAGTACGACGACCTCAGGAGGAGCCGGAGTGAGGCGGATAGTGACAAAAACATGACCATCTCTGAACTCAGGAGCCAGCTGCAGATCAGCAACAACCGGACCATGGAACTGCAGGGGCTGATTAATGATTTACAGAGAGAGAGGGAAAATTTGAGACAGGAAATTGAGAAATTCCAAAAGCAGGCTTTAGAGGTATTCACAAATATTTGATCACAGCTTCACTGTCTTTGAAATCATTCACTCCACTTCCATCTCATCTCGGCTGTGCTCTGCTCCTGGGATTGGCTGCTCACAGACACTCTGCTTTTTCTGTTTATTGCTGTACTGCTATCTGTCGTAACCCAGGCCACTGCTTTAAAGTGATCTCAGTGCTGTTTGCCCTTCTGTTCTCTCCCTGCATTGATGCCAGTCTATGTGGAACCTCTATCTGGCCAGGCTTTTCGAACATCAGCAGGGGTACAACAGCTCAGAGTTTGTCTTCTGAATGTTCCACTCTATCTTCTAGAAGATAGCTCTTGCTTAGTGAGTTCTGACCTGCACTTTTCACGGAAATTTTTCTAAATAAAAGCCTTATTAAAGGGGTTTTCTATGCAATTTTAAAATCACTTTTTCTTTCTTGCTTACATGATTTTTCTGCATGCACTATTCTATTCTCTTTTGATCATGACCCTCATATGTTTCTTTTTGTTTGCCTTTTCTTCTTTTAACCCCTAATTTAAAAATGCCTTCTTGAAGTTCTAATACATTTGACTTCTGTAGACAATATTTGTGTGGGGCTGGGTATGGGGTGCGTATATGTCCACAGATTTATTTTGCTTTATTAAACATGTTAGTATAGTTGTAACAGGTGGTATGTAGGTGTAGCAGGGGGACAAAACTCCCCATCTTTTTTCGAACCATAATTCCTGTTAAGAACAAGAGAGGTCTACAACTTCTCCTAGTTCCTTCTAAAAAAAAAAAAAAAAAATAGTAAGTATGAAGCCATTTATCAAAGTGGCAACCTATATCTACGGAATTTTTTTTCATGAATTTATAAGATAAAATAGCAGCATAGCAAAGGAACACAGAGGAACACAGGCAAATAAGTTTTTTTTTTTTTTAATGTAGGAGAAGAGATTGAATTATGATCGCCATATGATACAATCAAAACATTATTTCTTCCCATTTCTTTCTTTTTAAATTCCAGGCATCTAACAGGATTCAGGAATCAAAGAACCAGTGCACTCAGGTGGTGCAGGAAAGAGAGAGCCTTCTGGTGAAGATCAAAGTTCTGGAGCAGGACAAGAGCAGGCTGCAGAGGCTGGAGGACGAGCTCACTCGCCTGAAGACAACGCTGGAGGCGGAAAGCAGGCTGAAACAACGCCTGGAGTGTGAGAAACAGCAAATCCAGAATGACCTCAATCAGTGGAAAACCCAGTATTCCCGCAAGGAAGAGACCATTAGGAAGATCGAGTCGGAGAGAGAAAAGAGCGAGAGAGAGAAGAACAGCTTCAGGAGCGAGATCGAGAGACTGCAGGCAGAGATCAAGAGGATCGAGGAGCGGTACAGGCGCAAACTGGAGGATTCCACCCGGGAGACGCAGTCGCAGTTGGAAACAGAGCGCTCCCGCCTTCAGAGGGAAATCGACAAGCTCAAGCAGCGCCCCTACGGGTCCCATCGGGAGACCCAGACTGAGTGTGAGTGGACCGTTGACTCCTCCAAGCTGGTGTTCGATGGACTGAGGAAGAAGGTGACGGCCATGCAGCTCTACGAGTGCCAGCTGATTGACAAAACAACCTTGGACAAACTGTTGAAGGGGAAAAAGTCAGTGGAAGAAGTTGCCTCTGAAATCCAGCCTTTCCTTCGGGGTGCAGGAGCTATTGCTGGGGCATCTGCTTCCCCCAAGGAGAAGTACTCTCTGGTGGAGGCCAAGAGAAAGAAACTAATCACCCCAGAATCCACAGTCATGCTCCTGGAGGCCCAGGCAGCTACAGGCGGTATAATCGACCCCCACAGGAATGAGAAGCTGACTGTGGACAATGCAATCGCTCGGGACCTCATCGACTTCGATGACCGTCAGCAGATATACACTGCAGAGAAAGCTGTCACTGGTTTTGACGATCTGTTTTCGGGCAAGACGGTCTCGGTTTCGGAAGCCATCAAGAAAAATCTGATCGACAGAGAAACTGGAATGCGCCTGCTGGAGGCCCAGATTGCATCAGGGGGTGTGGTGGACCCCGTGAATAGCGTCTTTTTGCCAAAAGATGTAGCGTTGGCCCATGGGCTGCTTGACAGAGATTTGTATCGGTCCCTGAATGATCCCCGAGATAGTCAGAAAAACTTTGTGGATCCAGTCACCAAAAAGAAAGTCAGTTACATGCAACTGAGGGAACGGTGCAGAATCGAACCACACACTGGTCTGCTCTTGCTGTCGGTGCAGAAGAGAAGTATGTCCTTCCAAGGAATCAGACAACAGGTGACCGTTTCTGAGCTGGTAGATTCTGGTATATTGAGACCATCCACTGTAAATGAACTGGAATCAGGTCAGATTTCTTATGACGAGGTTGGCGAGAGAATTAAAGACTTCCTTCAGGGTTCAAGTTGCATAGCAGGCATATACAATGAGACCACGAAGCAGAAGCTTGGCATTTATGAGGCCATGAAAATAGGCTTGGTCCGACCTGGTACTGCTCTGGAGTTGCTGGAAGCCCAAGCAGCCACTGGCTTTATAGTGGATCCTGTTAGCAACTTGAGGTTACCGGTGGAGGAAGCCTACAAAAGAGGCCTGGTGGGCATTGAGTTCAAAGAGAAGCTCCTGTCTGCAGAACGAGCGGTCACCGGGTATAATGATCCTGAAACAGGAAACATCATCTCTTTGTTCCAAGCCATGAACAAGGAACTCATTGAAAAGGGCCATGGCATTCGTTTATTGGAAGCACAGATTGCGACGGGCGGGATCATCGACCCGAAGGAGAGCCATCGTTTGCCAGTTGACATGGCCTACAAGAGGGGCTACTTTAATGAGGAGCTCAGTGAGATTCTCTCAGATCCGAGTGACGATACGAAAGGATTTTTTGACCCCAACACAGAAGAAAATCTTACCTATCTGCAACTAAAAGAAAGATGTATCAAAGATGAGGAGACAGGGCTCTGTCTTCTGCCCCTGAAAGAAAAGAAGAAGGAGGTGCAGACATCACAAAAGAATACTCTCAGGAAGCGTAGAGTGGTCATCGTTGACCCAGAAACCAACAAGGAGATGTCTGTTCAGGAGGCCTACAAGAAGGGCCTGATAGATTATGAAACCTTCAGAGAACTGTGTGAGCAGGAGTGTGAGTGGGAAGAAATAACCATCACTGGGTCCGATGGCTCCACCAGGGTGGTCCTGGTAGATAGGAAGACGGGCAGTCAGTATGATATTCAAGACGCTGTTGACAAGGGCCTCATTGACGGGAAGTTCTTTGATCAGTACCGATCCGGCAGCCTCAGCCTCACTCAGTTTGCTGATATGATCTCCTTGAAAAACGGTGTTGGCGGCAACAGCAGTGGTATAGGGGGCAGTGTCAGCGATGATGTGTTTAACAACTCGCGACACGAGTCAGTAAGTAAGACTTCCACCATCTCCAGTGTCAGGAACATAACCATCAGGAGCAGCTCTCTGTCCGACCCCCTGGAAGAATCGAGCCCCATTGCAGCCATCTTTGACACAGAAAACCTAGAGAAGATCTCCATTACGGAAGGAATAGAGCGGGGCATTGTCGATAGCATCACTGGTCAGAGGCTTCTGGAGGCTCAGGCCTGCACGGGCGGCATCATCCACCCAACCAGAGGTCAGAAGCTGTCACTTCAGGACGCAGTCTCCCAGGGCCTGATTGACCAAGATATGGCCACCAGGCTGAAGCCCGCCCAGAAAGCCTTCATTGGCTTTGAAGGCATGAAGGGAAAGAAGAAGATGTCAGCAGCAGAGGCAGTAAAAGAAAAATGGCTCCCCTACGAGGCAGGTCAGCGCTTCCTGGAGTTCCAGTACCTCACCGGAGGCCTTGTGGACCCAGAAGTGCATGGGAGGATAAGCACGGAAGAAGCCATCAGGAAGGGGTTCATCGACGGCAGAGCGGCTCAGAGGCTGCAAGACACCAGCAGCTATGCCAAAATCCTGACCTGCCCCAAAACCAAATTAAAAATATCCTATAAGGATGCCATGAATCGCTCCATGGTGGAAGATATCACCGGCCTTCGCCTTCTGGAGGCCGCCTCTGTTTCATCTAAGGGCTTGCCTAGCCCTTATAACATGTCTTCTGCCCCAGGCTCCCGCTCAGGATCCCGCTCCGGCTCTCGCTCTGGTTCCCGCAGTGGGTCCCGGAGAGGAAGCTTTGATGCAACGGGGAATTCTTCCTACTCTTACACCTACTCCTTTAGCAGTAGCTCTATTGGGCACTAGTAGTCAGTTAGTTGCTATTTCCTTGGCTTCATTTATGTGAATTTTCACTTTACTAAATACTTTACTAAAAGAAAATCTAGTGCTTGCAGTATAGTGACAGAGCTTTCTATGATTAAGAAGACATAACCTTGGTTGAAATCAAATAGTAAAGGCTGTTCTGGCTTTTTATCTTCTTAGCTCACCCAAAGTATGTAACACGCTGGATGTAGTGTGTATGAAGTGACAATCAGTTGTAAGGATAGCACAAATTGAATCTAGAGTCTGTTCCTTCTGTGTTTAGATTTTTGATCGATTCGTGTACTTCTTTTGGCCTATAATACAGATTTCTGTTCTTGGAGATGAAATTAAGCTGATCATGGACACTTTAGTCATCATTCTGTTTCTCATCTAAATATTTCCATTTTCTGTATTAGGAGAAAATTCTCTCTCCCATTCTCCCTAGAATAGTCCACCCCAAACCCAAACATTTTGGAACGAGTCTCCTTTAGTTTTAGATTGTGGATTATGTAACCTATATACTCTTACATGCACCTGTTTGGTTTGGCATTAATTTGACTATATGTGAGTGATAGCAGCAATCTTTGCTTCTCTTTGCTCAAAGCTTTCTGTTTATTTTGCTTGTCATTTACTATGTACTTTAAAAAGGTGTCTTTATGAAGTTTGCTATTCTGGCAATAAACTTTTCGACTTTTGAAGCTTTTGCGTTTTGATTTCATATGTTTATACACACAAGGTAGTTATCAGCATCTTTCCGTTAATTGTACGATATGTCTAAAACCTCCTGTTTACTAAGTACCTATTAAGACTATTAAAAAAAAAACAGTTTATTCCCGAATTCTTGCTAGACGTTGGTCTTTTGTAGTTTCTCCAACATTTCTCAAGTGCCTATTGTATGCAGAGTCCTTGGAAAGAAGCCTGTGTCCAGGCCACAGGTCAATACCCAGTTCTTGTTTATTCTGGACAATACGTTCTAAGGAGCATGGGCAAAAGTCACCACAATACCATTAGAAAAATGGGAAGTGGGTCAGATTCCATTCGGGTAGTCTCCAAATACGTGGGGTTTCATTTTGTCCCCTAAGAGGAAAGAATTGTCCTTGAACCTATAAAAACGAGTCCTGAAGAATTCTTGGCTCTCTGTTGAAGGACAATGAGATCTAAGCCTATTCTTTTTTTTTTAAGATTTTATTTATTTATTTGAGACAGAATGAGAGAGAGAGCACATGAGAGGGGGGAGGGTCAGAGGGAGAAGCAGGCTCCCCGCCGAGCAGGGAGCCCGATGCGGGACTCGATCCCGGGACTCCAGGATCATGACCTGAGCCGAAGGCAGTCACTTAACCAACTGAGCCACCCAGGCGCCCCTAAGCCTATTCTTTGTATCAAAGAGAAACTTTTGAAATTCAGACATTTGTCATTAAATCAACATGACCTTACTGAATACTTACTATGTCTAGTATTAGGCTAGGTATTATGAGGATTCAACAGAATTTACAAGCCCCCTCACTTCAAGACATTTGCAGCCTGGGTGGGGACAAGAGATACATATAAAGCAATCAGAGGGACAATTTTCATATGTCAGCAATATCTATTAATATACTCAAACATTTTATAGCATAGATTAGAAGATAGGCAAACAAATGAGATGCTAATTGTGAAGAACAAAAAAAGATCATATGTAAGATAATACTTAAATTGTTGGGGCCGTTTGGGACTTTGGGTGAAAATAGCATTCATTTCTTCCTTGTCTTACCTCCTTTTCTTCTCCTTGCTCCCCTCCCAAGCTGGAGGACTTGTAATTAACTTCATTCACTAAGTATTGAGTTCTGTGTGCTACGCATTGTTCCAGAAGCTATGAATCCCATGGTAGAAACACATGTACAAAAATAGCCCTTGTAATAGAAAAGGAAGAGAAAAATATGTGGTAAATGCTGTGTTGGGCAAAATGAAGGAAGATCTTCATGCTGGAGCTAGGAGACTGTTTTAGTCAGCTTGGGCTGCCATAACAAGATGCCACAGACTATGTGACTTAAATTCATTTTCTCATAGTTGCGGAGGCTAGAAGTCCAAGGTAAAAGTGTTCTTAGGTTGGCTGCTGGTAAAAGCTCTCTTTCTGGATGGTAGGCAGTAAAGGGTAGGGAAGGAGCTCTGGTATGTCTTCCTTGTTTTAGAAGGACTTTAATTTTGTCACGTTAGAGCCCCATCTTTATAACCTCATTTAACTTTATTTACCTCCTTATAGTCCTTATCTCTAAATATAGTCACATTGGGGGTTAGGGGTGGGGATGGCACACAATTCAGCCTATAATAGGGGCCTAATCTAGAATGCGTCAGAAGTTCTCTCTGAAAGAATGGTGATTAAACGGATTAATAAGGGGCACCTGGGTGGCTCAGTCGGTTAAGCATCTGCCTTCAGCTCAGGTCATGATCCCGGGGTCCAGGGATTGAGCCCCACATCGGGCTCCTTGCTCAGCAGGGAGCCTGCTTATCCCTCTCCCACTCCCCCTGCTTGTGCACTCTCTCTTTCTCTGTCAAATAAATAAATCAAATCTTTAAAAAAATAAAAAATAGATTAGTAAGCATCAATGTAAAGCAGTTCTTCAGGTTGAAAGAGTATACCTTCAGGCTGTTGCCAAAGTTGTCATTAAGCTCTGAGGTGGGATAGGCTGTGTTCTGGAGAGAGGACATCCTTGACCTTGGCTAGTTTTGATTTTCTAGACTGCTGCTGGGTTAACCATGTAAATGCAGATAAAAAGTAGGGATGTTGTGGGCAGAGTATAACTAAACCAGAACTCATCCCTTACCCCACAGCTGCTTGCAGCTATTGGCCTATTTCTGTATTTTGGGGGTACTATTTTTGTGCTTATTTATACTCATCACCTTTTGTGTGTGTGTGTGTGTGTGAGAGAGAATTGTACTATCTGCCCATGGAAATAGCTATTCACAAAAATTCCATCCACAGTTTCATCTGATAGAAACAAGCACAAAAGGAAGCAAAGATTTGGCATCAGGCTTGAAAAAAGTAAAAATAAATAATATAAGAGGGGTTGGGTTCTGGGAGTTAAAACCACTTGGGGAAATTAAAAGGGCTGATTCCAGGTCTTGGATAGGAAAATGTACAAAGTAAGCCTGGGTTAATCAAGGAAGAGGAAGTACTCAAGGACTAATGGGACACGTCATAGAGACACAAAGTGGTTTAAGTGGCTTCCACTGGTCAAATTTGGGACAATTGGAGCATCAAGGAGAATTATGATGGTAATGGAGTACGTAATAATGAATTTATTTTTTTAAGGTTTTTATTTATTTATTTGAGAGAGAGTGCATGAGCAGGGAGGAGGGGCAGAGGGAGAAGCAAACTCCCCGCTGAGCAGAGAGCCCGATGCAGGACTGGATCCCAGGACCCCAGGATCATGACCTGAGCCAAAGGCAGATGCTTAACTGACTGGGCCACCCAGGTGCTCTGTAATAATTAGCTTTAAAACCTTGTATCGGTAATAATTTTTAAAATCCCTTGATTCCATAGTGAACAACAAAATGAAGGTGTGCTAAGAAGGCCAGTTAACAAATATAGAAGCCATGACAGTATTAGAGAATCATCATTTATAACTCCTAACATGACAGGTTCACTGAAGGATTGTGTGAGTTTTTTGGGGAACAGGACATTCATATGGTCTCAAAGTATCATCCCACAGAGGGAAATGTCATACAGCGGAGTGATATAACCATCTACCTTTACCAAATGATCAAATTTAGCATTACTAATAGAAGGAGAATTTAAGATATGTGTTCTGTATGAGATGTAATGAAGAGTCACACACATCTCCTTGCAAAAATGCTTGAACAAAACCTAATCATAAGGGGAAAATCTGATAAATCTAGAAAGAGGAACATTCTACAAGACAACTGGCTGCAGCTCCCAACAAAATTCAGTGACTTAATTTGAAGTCGGTGGGGAGACGTTCCAGGTTAAAAGAGACGATAGCCGATTACAGCTCATGGTTTGAAAAAAACTAATGAAATGGCTATGAAAGGAATTTGGGGGACAACTGGGGAAATTTGAATATAAACTGAACATTGGAAGATATTATGAAATTATGAATTCTCTTAGATTTGACCATGTACGGTAGTTACGTAGGACAATGTTCTTATTCTTAGGAGATGCATACAGGCATATTTGGGGGTTTAAGCAGCTGCAACTGACTTTCAAATAATTCTGCAAAATAAGTATGTGGGGCTCTGTGTGTATGTGTGTGTGTGGAGAGAGTGAGAGAAAGCAAACATGGGCAAATGTTAACAACTAATGAGCTGGAGGATGGTTATGCAAATGCTTGTTGTGCTACTCTTTAAACTCTTCTGTAGACATAAACCACTTTTTAAAAACAGTTCAGCTTTTTAATGGACATGTTTAAAGGCGTTTAGTCAAAAAGACCGAAGCCCACGTCACCATCAGACTCCTCGGATTCTTCTTTCTTTGCTTTCACGTTCTTCTCAGCAGCGGCGGCAGTGGTGGACCGGGCAGGACCTTGGCTGGTGCAGCGCGAGCCCCTGGGGCAGGTCCACCAGCCCCTACGTTGAGATGAGGCTCCCAATGCTAACACTGGCCGGGGCCTTTCCAAACAAGCCTGGCCAGAAAGGTTCAACATTTAATGAGGTCATTGATCTTCTCCTCCGTGACCGCCAGCACATCGTCGTGCAGCATGAGGGCCGAGGAGATGCAGGCGAGCTCCGAGGCGGAGGCCACGGTGCCGGCAAGTGCCCTGCGGGAGCTGCCGGAAGCCGGTGCCAGCCCCCGTTTGCACACCTCATCCCAACGTGGCCTAGCTTCATCGGAAGGACCGAGCATCTTAGCGGCAGCTGACGAAAGGGCGACATAAACCATTTCTTTAAAAAGTTGTGGGGGCGGGAGGGAATGCAGTTCAGGGAAGCCCAGGCGCAAACGCACCGGGGAGCAGTTGCGCCAGCAGCGACTCCTGGAAGACACCCGGAACACCTCTCAAAATGACGGCTCCCGCCCTTCCCGGGCCTTTCCCTATAGGCGGTTCCAGTCACGTGGCGGCCTGGTCCCGCCCACAGCTCCCAGAGGCCCGCGCGCGGCGCCGCCGGTTCGGCTGCTCTTTTCTGGCGGGTCGGGCGCGGCCATGGAGGGCGAGCCGCCCCCGGTGGAGGAACGGCGGCGGCTGCAGCAGGAGCTTAGCGGGTTCGTGGAGAGCTGCTGCCGGACGCTGGAGGAGGTGACGGCGTCCCTGGGCTGGAGCCTGGATCGGCTGGACCCCGGGGAGGAGGCGGCAGAGGTGAATGGGGGCTTGCGCGCCGGGTCCTTTTGGGGGCCCTCAGCCTGCGGTCTTCTGTGGCGGGGGAGGAATCCGCGTGGGAGCCCCCGCCCGTCTGCAGAGCCGTGGTGGGCGCCGGGGACCCGGCCTGGGGCGCCCTTGACGCCTGCGGGCCTCGGGTGGGGCGCGCGGGGGGCCTTCGGAGCGCTCGGCGCCCGCCGCTCCTTCCGCGGAACTTCGGTTCGGGGAGAAGGTAAAACTGCGGTGGGTGAGGAGGGGTGGCAGGTCTGGGGTTTATTAGAAAATAGGTGAATCGGCCTCAGAGTGCTGCTAGCAGACGTGTTGCCCGTTTGCTTTGTCATCTGTCACATGGATACAGCAGTTGCACCAGATTCGGCGTCAAGAGAGCTTGGGAGTTCAGTTCTCCTTTTTCCGCCTTAAAATTCTACACTTCTGACGGGGACAGCATTGATTCTAGGATTATTAGAGGGTATCACTGAGAGATGGTGACTAACAACTCTTTTGAACATTAGAATTGCTTTAAAAAAAATGTAGGTAGGGGCGCCTGGGTGGCTCAGTTGTTAAGCGTCTGCCTTCGGCTCAGGTCATGGTCCCAGGGTCCTGGGATCGAGCCCCGCATCGGGCTCCCTGCTCAGCGGGAGGCCCGCTTCTCCCTCTCCCACTCCCCCTGCTTGAGTTCCCTCTCTCGCTGCCTCTCTCTCTGTCAAATAAATAAATAAAATCTTTAAAAAAAAAAAAAAAAGAATTTAATTTGCACCCAGAGTGGAAGTGACCATTCTTCCACGTTACTTGAAATTTAACTTTTAGGGGCGCCTGGGTGGCTCAGTCGTTAAGCATCTGCCTTCGGCTCAGGTCATGATCCCAGGGTCCTGGGATCGAGCCCCGCATCAGGCTCCCTGCTCAGCGGGAAGCCTGCTTCTCCCTCTCCCACTCCCCCTGCTTGAGTTCCCTCTCTAGCTGTCTTTCTCTCTGTCAAATAAATAAAATCTTTAAAAAAAAATGTAGGTAGGTGTATTAGAATGAACAATCCTGATTTTTTTGGTTTGTTCATTTGGGGGGATGGGGAAGAGAAGCGCTTCAGTGTGGGATAATTCATGATCTCTAATGCTCTTTCTGGGTTCATCACGCAGTAATAATTTCTCCCAGGTTTAGATTACATGCCTGATTCCCTGAAGACACCTAAGGCATATTTGATTTATACACAAACAATTCACATTTATTGTGTTAAAGGCGTCGTGGAAATTTTAAAATTTGTTTAGAGCGGTGTTTGAAGCTGTGAATTCTATTGAGTGGGGCCTACCATGCCCTTAACACTGTTTACTCAGCATCGTAATAACCTGAAATTTCTCGTATTAACACTTAAATGGCACTTTGCTTATGCCACTGACTATACCTTAGTTACCTCGTTTAATACTTACAAGTACCGAATGAGTACTGTTAGCCACATTTTATAAATGAGAGGACAAACCCAGAGAGGTGGTAATTTGCCCAAGGACACACTGCTCGTAAATAGCAATTGGGATTTTGAACCTGGGCATTCTGGCTCCTGAGAATCTCTGTGTTTAATTGCTATGCTGCCTCTCTAAAACTTCTTTGTAAAATTCCAAAATTATGACAAATAGCTGTGAGTGTACATCAAAATGTTACAGAACCAACGTCTGATATTCAAGAGAGTGACTAGTTTCAAAATCCCGGTACGTGACATCCATCATTCCTGGAATAGGTGCGGTCCACATAGTTAACGAAGCCTCGCTTTTCTGCTAGAGTGTTTTAATACTGAAGTTTAGTGAACAGCAGTCACAGGTTCTAACACAGAGCTTGCCGTCTGGTTGTAGTTGAGGGGAAATCCAGAGAAATCAGCCTACATTATAATGTGATAAAGTCTGTGAAGGGTGGAATAGCTGTTTATTATAGGCTCTGGTAGGACAGTAGAGACTTCCTGGATAAAGTGAATTCTAAGCTGGTAACAGTGGCTGAATTAGCTAGGTGAAGCATCAGCGGTAGGGGAAGTCCATACAAAAGGGTGTGACCAGATCAGGAAACCTAAGGTGGTTAAGGATAGATAGCCAAGCATAGGCTGTAGAGAAGAAGGGGACTGATGGTGGGAAGGATCCAGATCTTAAAGGTCCTTGTGTCAGCCGTATTAAAGAATCTGGATTTTTTTGTTGTTGTTTTTAAATGAGGGCAATGGGGAAGCATGGAAGTACTTTAAGCCAGACTATATCATCCTGTTTGCCTTTTAATAAACTAATAATTGGGGGCGCCTGGGTGGCTCAGTTGGTTAAGCGACTGCCTTCGGCTCAGGTCATGATCCTGGAGTCCCGGGATCGAGTCCCGCATTGGGCTTCCTGCTCAGCGGGGGTCTGCTTCTCCCTCTGACCCTCCCCCCTCTCATGTGCTCTCTCTCATTCTCTCTCTTTCAAATAAATAAATAAATAAATCTTTAAAAAAAATAAACTAATAATTGATTACATTTGAACACTTGCTATGTACCAGGCTCTGTTTGAATTGCTTTATGTGTATAAACTCATGTATAATTTATTTAATCTTCACAATAGCTCTGTGAGAAAAGTCCTATTATACCCATTTTATAGATAAGGAAACTGAGGCAAAGAAAGGTAAAATACCTTGACCAAGTTCATATAGTAAGTGGCAGACCTGGGATTCAGAGTAGCCACAGAGTGGAGAATGGGAAGGACAACAGGTCTAGAAGCAGAGCAGTTAGGCAATGGCTGTTGTAATCCAGGAGAACGATGCTGATGTCCCGAAGTGGGGAAGTAACAGTGAGGATGGATTATGTGGAGGGATTTCAGAGTTACTTAGGAGTAAAAAGGACTGGGTAATTGATTAGATGTCAATGACGAGGAAGAAGAGGTGATTTTCTGTGTGAGGAAATGGGACCTTTTATTGAAACTGGGAGACATAAGAGGAACATGTTTGGGGTCAGGTGACCATGAATATAATGAATTTATTTTTGTTATATTGAATTGTTAGGGTTTTTTTGTATAAGGTACTCAAAAGAGAACAAGGTCTAAAGATATAAATTTGGGGAGCCTTTTCTCTATAGTGAAAATTAAAGCCATGAGATTTTCCAGTCAGTGTATATCAAATGGCAAAAGGTCACTGGTTTGACTTATGTGAAGCATCAACATTTAAAGGGGTACAGGTAGAACAAGGAAGACATCTTGAGAGAAGACCAAGTAGAAGAACTAGAGAGGTAGAACATGAAGACTGTATCCGGATGACAGAAATGGACAATTGGATTGTGACCTTTGAAGAGTTCAAATGTTTTAAAGAGTCTGACATGTGTTTTGACACATTTTCTTTTTTTTTTTTTTTAAAGATTTTATTTATTTATTTGACAGAGAGAGAGATAGCGAGAGCAGGAACACAAGCAGGGGGAGTGGGAGAGGGAGAAGCAGGCTTCCCGCCGAGCAGGGAGCCCGATGTGGGGCTCGATCCCAGGACCCTGGGATCATGACCTGAGCCGAAGGCAGAGCTTAACGACTGAGCCACCCAGGCGCCCCTGACACATTTTCTTTAGCAAGAAGATTGTTAGTGACCTACTGACTGGTAGTTTGTAAACAAATCGTTTAAAGTGTTGGGCTTTGAAGCGGTGGAGAGGGGACTATAAAGGAGAGAGAGATTGAGGGAAGTTTTTTGGTTTTTTTTGTTTTAATTTGCACGTACATCACACGGGGTTGGGAAAGAGGCCTCCAGAAAGGAGATAAATGGATAGTACTACTTAATCAAGTAGTAAACATTTAATGGTATAATCATTTGAATATTATGTTCCCGTGGGGTGCCTGGGTGGCTCAGTTGGTTAAGTGTCTGACTCTTGGTTTTGCTTCAGCTCAGGATCTCATGGGTCTTGGGGGCCAGCCCCACCTGGGTTCAGTGCTCAGCAGGGAGTTCGCTTGAGATTCTCTCCCTCTGCCCTGCACATGTGCTGTCTTTCTCTCTCTCACATAAATAAATCTTTTAAAAAACAAATGTTTCTTTTTTCTTTGCTTCTCTTTCTTTTTTATAGGATGAAGTTGTGATATGTCCCTATGATTCCAATCATCACATGCCTAAATCATCTTTAGCAAAGCACATGGTGTCTTGCAGATTGAGGAAACTGGGCTATACCAAAGAAGAAGAGGTACCATATATTTATGATGTATATGTCATGTAATTCATGCGTGAATAAATTCAGAATATTTGGAAGGTATAGTGTAAAGTTTTCTGACATAAAATACTAGTCATTTGTGAGGTAGAATGGTATTTGCCTAATTGCGCAAATTTTTGTAAGAAATATTTAAGTGATAGTAATCTCTTGTTGGTTCATGTCAAATCTTAAAATAGTCAATTATTGGTTACTCACGAATACTAACTTTTTTGTTTTTACTGTTTAGGATCAAATGTATAATTCTGATTTTTTCTATGAGAATGTGAAGATACCTTCAATTACTCTAAGTAAGTATTAATTTAATAGATTATAATTTAAAAATAGTATAGGCATTGATATTTCATTTTTGAATTATCAAAAGAATGGACTTTATAAGTGTGCTTGTGATTAAGAAAGACATTTCGTACCTTAAGAGAATGTAGGATTAATTAATGTACAGTGAAACTAGTTTGCTTAATCTGGAATTTAGAGACCAGGCTTACATTAATAGGCAGTGAAAACCTCCAAAGCTTTGTACAGTAAGACAGATACCTTCTTTCTTGAATATAACAAAAATCTGGCCATACAACACAGTTTACAAACTGAGGATGGAAATGTGTTCCAAGTGTTCACAGCATATGTGGAGGTTAAAATTCCAGGCTCTGGAATCAATGCCCTGATTCAACTCCTGGTTTTGTCACTAGTAGATTTGTGACTTTTAGCAAGTAGTTATACCTTTTTGTTGCTTACATTTCTTCGTAAAATGGGGGATGATGATAATAGCACTTTTGTGAGGATTAAATGATATAGTATATGTAAAATGCTTAGAATAGTCCCTGACACTTAGCTGGATTCAAAACATGGTAGCTGTTATTAGTTGCTAAAATTTGCAGCAGCTACTGCAGCATGCCTGATGATAACGTTTTCTAAACTACCTGAAATCTAGTTACTCACTGGGCTCTAGCTAGATCTGAAAGAATTCTGCATTCAGATTACCTAGGCAGCAGTGTAGGTTTTTTCCACTTTTCAGATTCTGGAGGTTTGTCAGTGTGCCCAAAGAGCTTGGATTGGAAACAAGTTAATAATTTGATTGTGGACACTGATGATTCATATTGTATTTATGGGTGCTTTTTTTTGACAGATAAGGACTCACAATTCCAGATAATTAAACAGGCTAGAACTGCAGTTGGAAAAGATGGTGATTGTTATAGTCAAAGTAAGTGGCATCATAGTTTGAGCTAATTAATGATTTAAACTATTTTTGTCCCATAAGCATTTGTTACTAATTTTTAAGAAAAATCTTGTGGAAACAGTTGCATGGGAAAAGTTACATTTTATATTTAACACTAGACCAATGTGTTTGGTGTCAGCTTCATTTGGTAGATATTTTCTGCTCAAATACAGCAGAGATTCTTTCTTCATAGCTCTTTTATGTATTCATTTCTCTTTCATAAAGCATTGACATAGGCTGGACAACTATTTTCCCTTCCATATTAGGTGAAGAAATAGAGGCACACAAAAATTGATTCACACTTCTTTGCTAGGGGCTTAGTAATAGCCACAGTGGATTGAGAACCAAATTTTGGATTTGGTATATACTCTGAACTGAGTTATTCTGTTTTCTGATAGAAACTACATTTCAGTGGAATTTATGGACTAGGAATCACTGATCAAATATATTCATTATTATCTCTTATAATTAAGTCGAAGAATACCACAAACTTCAAATTTGTACCTACTCACTGCTTGCTATTATTAGTACTGTTCTTTGTTCTGGTTTGTGTAAGCCTCCTTTAAAGAAAGAAACTAGTTGCTTGGCCTGGTACAAATGACAGTTTTTCTGAGGGGTTTTGTTTCCTTGTCTGTAGTATAAAACTGTCTTGTATTGTTGTTTGGGGTAACGGAGATAATTAATGCTAAACTAGCCCGGGCTCTAATAATTGGCTGCTTATGTCTAAGCAATTTAATTTCTAAGCACGTTAATGTATAGAAAGCGATATAAAGATAATGAAATGGGTGAGAATTTTATATATGTAATTTAGAGAATGTTCTCAAGGTTTTTTTTATTTATATGGCTAAGTAATAAGGTAGATTTGGACCTTGAGTTTAGTTCTTTACAAAAGCAAAGAATTACTTTGAATAAATAGTTCCTTCAGTAGAAAGTTAAGAGGAACTTTTATTTTGTTTTGGCACTCTCTTAAACTAAGATTTACCTTGAGAATTTTGTTATATGATCTGTGACCCTCTTTTTAAAACTTTTTTTCATCTTGTATAGAGTTCTACAGTTTCTCAATGGACCTTATTTTTGTGGCCCACTTTTGTCTAGACATTTTAAGATCTTATAGCCCAGAACAAGAATCTCTTTTACTATCTTACTGATTTATTTACTTTGAAGGAAGAATGACTAACATGAGCAATTTTACATTTTCCATTTAATTAATATTTTGTTTGTCATGTACTAAATTATAAGTTTTTGATGAGTTATATTTATGTTTCCATTTCATCACTCATACCAGGTCTCCACTCAGTGTATAGAATTCTCAATTCATTAACCTTTGTGAAAGCTTGAAACAACCATTAGATCTACTTACTTATTTTCAGATATAATTACCTTGGTTAATTTTATAACCAAGATGCTAATTTTAATCATAAACAGTCATTTTATGTTTAGCGGTTTATCTTTTTCCTTCAGTATTATTTGCTGTACTTCAGTTTCATGACATATATTTGAATCATGGCCATGATTTGAAGATCAGTGCATTATACTAAAGAACCCTCAAGAGACCCAAGTAGAATGGTTCTAGGCCTAATCTGTTCTTACCACTTGTGAGACTTGGGCAAGTCATTTTTACCTCCATGGGCCTTAACTTCTTTTTCTATGATGTTTGGAAATTGACTCTGTATGAATTCTCTGTAAAATTCTGAATTTGTAGCTTTGAACCAGTACTTTTTATGAATATTTAATATTATATGTCATATGTTTAAGATGCTCTGTCGTGGCAAAGGTGACTAAAAAGAAAGGATCAGAGTTACTAAAAAGCTAGGTTAGAGTTTCAGTTTGGGTGATGAAAAAGTTCTGGAGATGGAAAGAGGTGATGGTTGCAAAACACTGTAATGTACTTAATGCCACTGAGCTGTACACTTAAAAATGGTTAAATGGTACATTTTATGTAATGTATATTTTACCACAGTTTTAAAAAAGCTACTACAAAAAAAGTAGAGGATCACAGAATTTAATATGATTACAGCACATTCAGATATACTTTTAAATCATATAGAAGCTTATGTTTGAAAATTTACTTTTTATGGAAATGTCAGCTTATTTGTGTTTATCCTTTTTTTTTTTTTTTGTCGGAAATATCTATGTTCTCAATGATTTGAATGCAGTTTGTTGTTTAACTTTTCCTGTACTTTTTCTTTTTCAGTAATTGGGGTGAGTATAAAGAGGAATTAGGAACCTGAATATACTCCTTATTTAAAGATATGCAGTATCCTTTTTGCAAATGATATCCTTTTAAAAGTATCACTCAAATTTCTAAACTTCATCTTAACCACTGTCACAATATTATAGTCTTTGGAATTTTAGTTGAATTTCAAGGAATTTAAGTATCAATCTTGACCATACAGAAATTTAAGATGAATAAAGACAACTCCAGAATATTTTAAGGAGGAAATTATATTTCTTTGTCTAAAAGTAACAGGCAAAGGTTTATGTGGAGCTTGTTTATAATGTATCAGTGTTTTCTAATCTTTGTATTTTTCTCCCAGCTTTTTATAGCCTATATTCAAAGGAATTAGGCTTGTCAAAGCTAACTCATTTTTATAGTACCAAGTTAAATGTTTTAATACCTGCCTGCATAAAAAGGCTTTTCCTACTGTCTACTAGAATTAGAGTGAAATTGATTGACTTGAAAGGAAGCCCTTCTCCACTAATTCAGAACCCTTCGACTAATACAAATGACCATGTATTGTTATCCATGGCTATTCATGAACTCATATTCAATGTGGCACTCCTCTTAATTTGTAGACAAATGTAAAGTCACCTCTTTTTTTTGTGTTGTAGTGCTTAGTTCATAGTTTGCTCTTATTTTAATTTTTCTTTTGCCTCTTTACCTAGGAAGCCAGTGAGGTTAGATTTATCAAATAAAAGTATCTGGGAAGAGCTACTGATCTTATCTTGTTCTGTGAACCAGAGTTATTATTTTAGGGTAACCTAGGAAACATTAGTGGCTCCTGTTCATTGTTTGCATCAGTGAATAATGAAGGTTAGAAAGAATTGTTTTAAAACAATTGCTTTATTTACAGTTACAATAATTTTTTTATTTCTTTGAGAAAATTTGAATCTCAAAACAAAAATTTTCTTCAGTGTTTAATAAACATCATATCAAGGTATTGTATTTACTTTCTTTCATTAATGAGCAGATTTTAGAAAGTTCTGTGACTTTTGGGGGGGCACTCCTGTTAACTTTTAAAATTAATTCGGTTATGCCAAAATGCTTCTTCAGAAAATTAAAAATTTAGTCTCAGTTTAATCTCTCTCTGGTCTGGGAAAGTTTGGGGTTTCTGCTACTTAAGTAATTGTGTTTTGGTCCCTAGCTCTGAGTCATTGTACAAGTGGGGTATATTTTGAATAATGAACACCTAACTTGATGTCTCATATAAAAAAGACATTTTTTACCCATTTTTCATATTTCCATAATTTATTTTCAGAGGGACTACAATGTGTATTACCTCTTGAAAGCGATTTTCCCCCAGCTTTTATGGGGAAAAGCATATAAACAGAAAGAAAGTTAATAATCTACTTCTATAATATTGGTAGCCTTTCAAAAATTGTTACCCAGAATGTTTTCTTATGAGCAAATTATCTCATGGTTATTACTGCCTGCCTTCATGGGATCTGTCCTAACATTGTTGGAGAAAATAGTAAACATCCACATCCTTTCTGTGGATATAGCATTGAGGATAAAATCACTGTTTACCATTTATCACATGGATATTTTGTATATTAAGGGATTACTATGAAAACAACTGTGTTAATGTTGCATTATTACAGCGCATGTTTAAAGATAAGGAGATTTTAAGTCCACAATGCTTCATGTATTTTTTATTCTTGTGGTTTTATTTTTACTTTAGGGATTTATTCTTCATTACCTGTTGAAGTTCCTCTGAATCACAAACGGTGTGTTTGTGATTTAACCCAAGCTGATCGTCTTGCCCTCTATGATTTTGTAATGGAGGAGACGAAGAAAAAGCGCTCTGATTCACAGATTATTGAAAATGACAGTGATCTCTTTGTAGACTTGGCTGCCAAAGTCAATCAAGGTTTGAGACGAATGTCATAATTTTATATTTCTTAATTGTCATTTCATTCTTTGTGTGTTACTAAGATTTAGTTGTCAGACCACTTTGAATTGGAATAGGATGGTTTTGCATTATCTGATATTCACATACATGTTAAGATATTTACTCCGTGCATGAAATTTTGCTCTCTGACTTACATTAAGCGTACCTTCCTTCTGTAAGATTGTTACAGCTGTGCTGGTCCTTTAATCTTTGTACTTAACAATCTTAGGTTCAACTAACGGTTAGAGAAAAGGAATGATATTAAACAGCCTATTTCTATAATATAGAATTTTTAGGATGTTTTTAGATGCAGGAAAACGTGTTGAAATACGGGACGATTGTGGTCTTTCTTCCTGCTAATTCATAAGAATTTAAAAGCTTCCAAGGATATAATAATTTTATTTTATTCTTTTATTAGATAATAGTCGAAAAAGTCCAAAATCTTACCTTGAAATCCTGGCAGAAGTGAGAGATTATAAAAGAAGACGCCAGTCCTATAGAGCTAAGAATGTTCACATAACCAAGAAATCGTATACTGAGGTAAGTTTTATATAATCTTTTAGAGCTTAGTTGAGAACAGAAATTTCCCTTAGAAGTTTTCTAAGTCTGCTGTATGGATTTCCACAGTTCCTTAGAGGTTATCTAAAAGAAGGTATCTTCAAGGCGGCCACACCTGATTTGTATTTGCTCCATTCCTTTCAGATCCACTGTGCCAGGCAAAGGCTTTTCAGGGTACAAAAATCTTATGTAAAGAGGCTGTACAATCTTAAAAAAATACCTGCTTTTGAGAAAGTAGCATTACATCATGATAAAAGCATAGATTTTGGCCTTAGACCTGTGTTAGAGTTTTGATCCTGCTGTTTATCATTGGCTGTTTGACTTGAACAACTTATTTGAGCATTTTAAGTATCAACATTTCTCATTTTATACATTTTATGTAGACTTTGTAGGGTTGTTGTAAGAATTGATTGAGAATGCATGTGGACACAGAAATTGGTCAACAGATAGCCTTTGTCTTTTCCTTACAGAAGTTTTAGCATGCTTTTATGCACTCTGTTAAATATTTGGGCTTAAAAAATATCTGGCACAAATTATTTATATATTAATCTCTTGATCTATATCTAGACTTATTTTCAGACTTCCTTTAGTGGATAGAGCTGATGAATTTTTTGGTACATGAATTACCTTGCCCAGACTCTACACATAATTTCCTCATTGAATCTCTAAATTCTTACCACATTATTTTCTTACTTCTCTCTATGTTTTCTAAGACTGTCCATAATCTGGCTTCATTTTATCGGATAGTTTCTTTTGGTTTAGTCAAGTATGTCTCTTAAACTATATCTGATTACACACATTTACTCTTGTCTTTGTATCCAAATGACATGTTGTTTGCTCACCTGAAAATGCTCTTTGTCGTGTCTCTTTTAAATCTTGATAAGTTTAAGGCCCACTGTCTCCATGAGGGGCTAGTTGACCCAGCCATTCACTGGTTGATTGCTTTTATGTTCTCTGTACCACATAGCTTAGTACTTAAATCTTATGCTGTTCTTTTTACAATTAAAGTATATGTTCTAGACTTAACTCTTGCAGTAGAGGTCTGGGACCATGTCATAACTACCTAAGTATTCTTACAGTCCCTCAAATACTTGATGGTTCATCAGTAGTTTCTTCTCTAGTTTCATTCCTTGTAATCAAGGGTAAGTGTTGCTGCTAGTGTTCTTCACAATTTTATGGTTAAGTTTTTATTATGGAAATATTCAAACATAGACTAAAGTGAATGGAATAGTCTAATGAACCCTTTTGTCCCTGTCACTCAGCCTCAACAATTATCAACATATGGCTTTGTCATTTTATTTATACTTACACTACCTCCTACTTTCTCCTTCCTCCACACTGATAATTTTGGAAGCAGATGCGAAATACCTTTCATCTGTAAAAACTTCAGTGTTTACAAATCTTTCAGTGATTTATCATATTTGTGGTCATGGCTTTTTCAACATCTTATCTCTTTCTAGCTTCATTCATATCCTCTATAATTTTTGTTTGCTTTGGACTAGAACCTAAACTTTGTCAAATTTTAGAAAAAAATTTATTACCTTCTATACTTACTATGCATAACACTGCTATTGGGTAGGTAAGGATAAATGGCACACAGCCCCCACCCACGAGGAGCTTAGTATAGTTTAACAAGTGAAACATCTTTCAAAATACAGATTGTGTTAAGTGCTAAAATAAAGTGAGATCAAAATATGTGGGAGAAAGGAGTGATTCTTTTTAAAAGATAAGATTGGTATAGGCTTTATAGAGAAGATAGCATTCGAAGGAAAGGGAGAAGCAGGAACAGTAAAGAATGTCTGTTCATAGGCCCTTTCCTATGTGGTGAACCTGGAAACTATCCAGTAACATTCGGGCCTCGTGGAGCTCATGTAGAGCTACTACTAGTCTGGAGTCATGTTGGGCTACTCTGGAAGTGCTAGAGCTGAGAGTGGGAATTTAGGTGTGTGTGTGACTCATGTCACATGTCTTAGATTTTCACAAGAGAATATGGTAGAGGAGGGGAAATGGTGGATAAGGATATTCCAGGTCGAAGGGCTAGCATTCCTAATATAAATATATAAAAGTGCAGGAGTTTTCCAGAGACCCATCAGTAATCCAAGGTGCCTAGAGCTTAGGGTTTTTGAACTATCCAGTAAGAGATAAGGCTGGTTTCAATTACATGATGTAGTAAAATCATGAAAGGTTTCAAAGGCTCTATTAAGGATTTTGGACATTGTTCCATTTTACTTTGGGAGCCTTTGAAAGTTTCCTTAAAGTGGGGAGAAACTCAGTCCTGAACTATGTAGTGTGTGTCTTTGAGATTGTCCCTTGTCCCCTGTACCTACTAACTATTTGTCTGTCTGTCTGTCTATCTATCTATCTATCTGAGAGAGATCACGAGCGGGGGGGTTGGGAGTGGGTAGAGGGAGAAGCAGACTTGCCACTGAGCAGAGACCCTGATGGAGGACTCGATCCCAGGACCCTGGGATCATGACCTGAGCTGAAGGCAGACGCTTAACTGACTGAGCCACCCAGGAACCCTTTTTTTTTTTTTAATTTAAATTCAGTTATCCCCTGTACCTTCTTAAAACATTTCCTAATTAGGGACGCCTGGGTGGCTCAGTTGGTTAAGCGGCTGCCTTCGGCTCAGGTCATGATCCCAGGGTCCTGGGATCGAGTCCCACATCGGGCTCCTTGCTCAGCAGGGAGCCTGCTTCTCCCTCTGCCTGCTTCTCCCCCTGCTTGTGTTCTGTCTCTCTCTCTGACAAATAAATAAATAAAATCTTTAAAAAAAAAAAAAAAACATTTCCTAATTAGGCATGAGGGAAGTGTAAGCTATTTTAGTTTCATCTGTGCCTCCCGGTTGAACAGCCCTATGCTCGACTGCATGGATAAATTGGAAAGAAAAAACTTCCAAGTGGCTCTTAGATGTAAGGGATTTATATAGTCTCTTAGAAAAGTATCTGTGAAGTGACTAGAATGTTTCATATTTTGTCATCTTGACTTAATTATAAAATTAAAAAAAATTTTATTTGTAAATAATCTCAAATATACAAATAAGTTGCAAAACTAAAAATAGTACAAAGAATTGAAAATCCTTTACCCAGATCACCTGTTGTTAACATTTTGTCCCATTTGCTTGTCATTTGTGCTCTCTATCTGTACATTTTTCTCTTTTGATCTCATTTTTTTCTAAACTATTTGAGAGTAAGTTACATACCCCATGATTTTTTGTTGCTAAATACTAAGTATATCTTAAGAATAGGGATAGTTTTCCTACCATAATCACAATATAGGGATTGACCAACAAGTTTATCAATAATTATTGTACTTTCATCTACCATTCATATTCCAGTTTGACCATTGACTTTTTTATGTTCTCCAAACTGCTCATGTCCCACAGTCCATTCTGTGATCCAAATATTTGGATGATTGTTAACAGTGATTTTTCTAGCTTTATATAATTTTTTGAAAAAATCTTATCTGAAATTGGGTGCTTATCTCTCCTGAGGTGATTCGTGATGTCATAAATGTGCACATGGAAGAACTCAGTAGTCATTGGCAAGAAGAGCAGGAAAGAGCAGAGGATGATGCTGAAAAGTATGTCATGGTGTTTACCGGTGAAAATATTCTCTTTTTAATCTGTTACATTATTATTTAACTAAATTTTAGCGTTTCCAAGACCATTAATAATAGCACACCATAATTCATTAAAATGCTTAAGTTGTTCTATGTTGTCATTGCTCAAGATTATTATAGCAGAGTTTTTCTGTTGACATTGCTCTTTGACAATTTTGGAGAGACAAATATATTAGTGAAATAGTAAAGAGGTAAAACATGTAAGAGCTATATTTCTTTGCCCTCTCATATAGAATATAAGTTTATACCTATTTATATCGACTCTATCATTGTTCTGATATAGAATATTCAACTTTAAGCTAGTTTGTCTGTGTGTTTGGTGGAGACTCGTGGTTAAAACTAACTGTTCTGTATTCCTATTCCTCCATTCCTATTCTCCATTCCTATTTCAGGAATGAAGAAAGGCGATCAGCTTCAGTAGATTCACGGCAGTCTGGTGGAAGTTATTTGGATGCTGAGTATTCACGACGTAGAAAGGATCGGAGTAGGAGCCCACATAAACGAAAAAGAAATAAAGATAAGGATAAAAACTGGGATTCGAGAAGAAGGAAAGACAGGTAAGTCTAACACTGCATCATCTGATGTTGAATTGTTTACTCTTGAAAAGTAGATAGATTCTTCTGTTGTAGACAATGTTGAGAAAATGGATTGTAAGAGTAAATTACAGTAAGGAGAGTAAGTTTTTGATGAGAATTCTTATCATTTGATTTCAGTTCAAGTAACCATAGCTCTGGTGGCATAGTTCTCTATATGCCTGATTCGATGTGGGTTTCCCTCTTTTACTCCTTGTTTCCTAGCCAGGACATAGGGAAGTAATGTCTAGGTAGGAAGTTAACTCTGTTAGCAAGGTGTTTGCCTACATCTCTTTTTTCTGCTCCTTCCTCCCTCCTTTTTCTTGTCATTTCTTTCTCCTGCTAATTCCTGAGTTAAAGAGTCTGTAGGGTCAGAGAGACATCCAAAGTTTAATGTCAAGTCAGTTTTGCCCTTGTTAACATCGCTGATAGAATTTTGACAGCTGGAGGGGCACCTGGGTGACTCAGTCGTTAGGCGTCTGTCTTCGGCTCAGGTCATGACCCTAGGATCAAGCCCCTCATCGGGCTCCCTGCTCCGTGGGAAGCCTGCTTCTCCCTCTCCCACTCCCCCTGCTTGTGTTCCCTCTCTTGCTGTGTCTCTCTCTGTCAAATAAATAAATAAAATCTTAAAAAAAAAAAAAAAGAATTTTGACAGCAGGAAAGATATGAACTAATACTAAAATAATAAATTTAAATCAATTGTGATCTATTCCAGTAGTCCAGCTGCTTATGGGGCATCTACCTGGATCTCAGTGTTAGGTCTCTAACTGAACTATCTCTTTTTCATACTGACCCTCTTTCCCCAGCATTCCTATTCTGGTTAATGGGATGACCATCATCTGTCCACCTAAGCCAGAAATCATGGAGTTATTTTAGTTGCTTCTTTTTTATTCCTACCCTCTGGTTAGTTCCTAATTGCTATCAGTTGTACCTGAAGATACCTTTACATGCACCTCCTCGTCTCTATCCTTACTGCTGTCCACCTGGGAAATGATAGTTTTCCTAATTGTTCTAACCACCTGTAAGCTTGTCCCATATGGAGTCATCCCTACTTTACTGCCTGAGTGAATTTTCACTCTTAAAATTCTTCAGGGGCAAAATCCACATTGTTGAGAATGGCTCCCAAGACCTCCAGGATCAGGGCTCTTGGCTCCCCATCCTTGTATTTTGCCACTACCCCATGAAATACTGAACTATGCTTTAGCTAGCCTAATTACTTACAGTTCCTCATCTATCCTGGGCCACATTTATGCCTTTCTGTGTCAGGTTCTGCTGCCTAATTTTTATTTTTTTAAAGCCTGCTTGGTCTTTTAAGACCCAGCTTAGTCATTTCCATGAAACCTCTTTTCACTCATTGAGGCAGATCTGACCTTTCCGATTTTGTCAGCACTCCGCCCACCATGTATATTTTATTGAACTTAAGTTATTACTCTCCCTCCTAGACTGAGCTCCTTGAAGGCAAGTCCATGTCTGATTTAGTAGTATACGCACAGTATTTGTCTAGTAACAGCTTCTCAAATGATATCTTGTCCCTCTCCGGGCCACTGGTGATCAGGAATTAGTAATGCTTTTTAATTTTGCTCATCTTACTGTCATTTAGTTCGTAGGTTTAAAGCTAGCTATGATTTAGTCCTCTTATAAAAATGAAGTATTTGCTTTGTAATCCCTTTTGATTCATATAATGAATGATATTTTGTAATAATTATACACAAATTAACTTAGTTATCAGAATTATTGTGCTTTTACTTCTTTCTGGTTTGTTAATGCTTCTTCCATTTGAGTAATTTTTGGCATCTCTGATCAATTTTTATTGACTTAAAGACGTTAGACAGCCTCAAATGTAAACATGAAATAATTTGCCTTTAAAGAGGATATATTTAGAGTTTAAATAGTATTAGTAGGAAATACTTCTCAAAAGTGCAGGGCTGATCTTTGATATCCACGCCTGAGGTGGAATGAATTGTATGGAGTTGATAGGAACCAGCATAAGGATATCAGACAATTTGTGAATTCTGTCTGTGACTTTAATATTTTATTTGGAATGAATTCTCTGGTCCTCATGTATATATATTCGAAGTTAATTTTATTTTTTTTATTTATTATTTTTTTTATTCTTATGTTAATCCCCATACATTACATCATTAGTTTTAGATGTAGCGTTCCATGATTCATTGTTTGTGCATAACACCCAGTGCTCCATGCAGAATGTGCCCTCCTCAATACCCACCACCAGGCTAACCCATCCTCCCACCCCCCTCCCCTCTAGAACCCTCAGTTTGTTTTTCAGAGTCCATCGTCTCTCGTGGTTCATCTACCCCTCCGATTTCCCCCGTCGAAGTTAATTTTAAAGCAAAACTCCAAAATGCAATTAAAAAAAAAAATCTCATTTTGCTTATCCCCCATTTTGTCCTTTAGTTTTAATGATTCATTTTCCATATTTACTCTTAAAAAAATTACTATTTGGGGCTTCTGGCTGTCTTAGTTGGTAGAGCATGTGACTCTTGATCTCGGGGTCATGATTTCAAGCTTCACATTGAGTGTAGAGCTTACTTAATTAAAAAAAAGTACTGAGGGGCGCCTGGGTGGCTCAGTCGCTAAGCGTCTACCTTTGGCTCAGGTCATGATGCCACGGTCCTGGGATCGAGTCCTGCATCGGGCTCCCTGCTCTGTGGGAAGCCTGCTTCTCCCTCTCCCACCCCCCCTGCTTGTGTTCCCTCTCTCACTGTCTCTCTCTGTCAAATAAATAAATAAAATCTTAAAAAAAAAAATATATGGAAACAGTTCTGAATGCATGTTTTAACTTGTTCTGAAGTACATTACTGGTGAATTACTATTTTAAAGTTCTGATATTAAAATGTCCATCATTTGTAATGGTTCTTTTTTTTTCACTTCTGTCATTTCAGGGATGGGGAAAGACATCATAGTCATAAAAGGAGAAAGCAAAAAATATAAATGAGGTATTTGTGCATGTATTAATTACACTTATGCCATGATAACCAGTATGACAACATTTTAATTACAATTGTTTTGAGTAGGAGAATGTTTGTATGACTTGTTTAGTGCTCAGGTCATTAATTTTCAGTATTTATGTTTCAAACCATGAGTACACTTTTATGTCCTATAAGTTTGTTTTACTTGTATTTTAATAGATGGTTGCTTCCTATTACAGATTTTGTTTCATTCTTTGTGATAATTTATGTATCAGAAAATTCTTTAATTAAAGTCAGTACTTAAACTATATAAATAATAAATGAATACATTCTCATTTTAAAAAGTTAAACCTTACCGCTAAGGTTAACGTCCCCTTGGAACACAACCTGTAATCCCTGTGGCCACCTCAGTAACTACTGACTTACCACTACACTAGTGAAATGTAATAGGGAAAAACAACCTAAATATCTGTCAGAAGGGGAATGGCCTGCTTAAATAAAATATGGTATAGTCATGTAATAGATTATTGTATTGGATTTAAAAGAAGTAAACTTTTTATTAACATGGATAGATCTCAGAAACATAATGCTAAGTGAAAATAGCAAACTGCAGAAAGATCTATACAAATTATATTTATGTACAATATAATACTGTACATTTTCTGTGACCATATATGTATGTAAATATATTTTTAAAGGTTCAGAAGGACCCATACCAAACCCGTAACAGTAATTATTTGGGGGAGGAGGTATAGATGGGAGAGATGAGGAATGAAAACCAGGATTGAGAGGGTGGTCGAAGAAAACTTTCGTGTTATCTACAATACATTAATTTTTTAAAGGTATTCATCTTTCACTTGTTAATTAAAAATAGATTTTAATTAAAATTAAAAGTATACTGTCATTTTCTTTTATGTAAATCATCTTTATTGAGGTACTGTTTTTATAAAAAAAAATGCACCCATATTAAGTATACATATCATTTAATTTTAACAGACTTACACCCCAGCCAATGAAGTCATCACCTTGATCAAGATAGAGAACATTTCTATCACCCCCAAAAATTCTCATATGCCCTTTTTACCGGTTTCTCTAGGCAACCACAGATCTGGTTTTTGTTGCTGTTGATTAGATGTATCTTTTTTAGAATTCATATAAATGGAATACTGTAATATGTACCTTCTTCCACTCCACGTATTTTTGAGATTGACCCATGTTTTGTGTGTCAATTGTCTCTCTTCCTTTTTGTTTGTATTATATTCTGTTGTATGATAGGTCCCTCAGGTGAAACTTGGCCAGTAAATGTTAATCATCTCCTGTCTAATAGCAATATCTTGAATCTTAGAAACTCAGGGTAAAGATTAAAAGGTGGGTTCCAAGTAGAAATGAAACTTTAATTATTTCAGTAAGTAACTGACCGTGACAGAAAGGTTGACTGGATTTAGATCAGATTGACTATTAGGCTTTAGGTATAAAAAACAGGTCTCAGATTTATAAGTTGGAAATCAACTGTTCACTTGCCAATATGAAGTCTTATTACTGCTGTTGTACTTAATTTCTAAATACATAAAATTCAGATTTAAAAATCTTAAGGACTTTGGCGTTACCATAATGGTGAACCATGTGTAATTGCTGCTTTTGTAGGTCAAAACCATTTGAACTAATCACATTGAAAAACAAAATAATAAATTAAGTTACAATTCTATATGTTGTAACTTAATTTATTATTTTGTTTTTCAATGTGATTTCAATGATTTTGCCAAGTGGAAGAAACTAAAGAGTGAGATTGAAAGGCATACTTCAATTTTTAGTAGAAGAGAGAAAGAAGTGGGTTGGTGGGCCTAAGGAAAAATAGGATAGATGGAAAAAGGAGATCTTCTAACCAGAGTGCTTGCTTCAACAGTACATGTACTAGAACTAGGAAGGGTACAGAGAAGATTAGCATGGCCCCTGCGCAAGGATGAGATGTAAAATGTAACCAGAGTTCTTTATAGATTTTTAAGTGTTAAGACCAACTACTGCAAACTATCCAATAAAATTTAGATTTAGATAAGAGGCTTTGTTTGATCCTTGCACATACTAATTTTCCATGCTTATCTATTTGTGTTTCAGACTCCTTCACTGGATTATGAGCTCTTTGAGAGAAGGTTTTATATCTTTATCAATATAACCCCCATGCCTAGCATAATAGTTGTCAATTTATCGTTTTAAATTTTGGCAAAAGCATTTGCAAGCCCCTGTCACTTAACATCTAATTTTTTGATTCATAAAATACTGATATTAATAAGTACTATAACTGCTATCTGTCTTACCCATTATTAAGTCCTATCTCAGATGGTACCTTCTTGCCTACATTTATGATGTACTGGCCATAAACAATTTTCTCTGCTGAACTCTTTTAAAAGCACTAAGGATAGTTAATGTTTATTGAGCACTTACTGTGTAGCAGGCTGAGCTTTTTTTTAATATATGTATAAAGTATACATAACAAGATTTACCAGTTAGCTGTTTTTGAGTGTATAGTTCAGTGGCATTAATAATCACACTGTTGTACAACCATCACCACTATACCTTTCCAGAACGTTTTCATCATCCCAAACTGAATCTCTCTCTACCCATTATACAGCAGCTCTTCATTTACCCCTTCCCCCAGCCCTTGGTAACCACCACTCCACTTTCTGTCTCTATGAATTTGACTATTCTAGGGACCTCATATAAGTGCAATCATAGAATATTTGTGTGTGTGTATTGTGTGTCTGGCTTATTTTACTTAGTGTTTTCAAGATTCATCCATGCTGTAGCATGTATCAAAAATTCATCTTTTAAGGCTGTGTGTATATTCCATATTTGTTCGTCCATTCATCTGTTGGGCATATACAACTTTTGCTATTGTGAATAACACTACTGTGAACATGGCTGTACAGAAATCTGTTTGAGTCCCTGTTTCCACTTCTTGTGGATATATACCTAGAATTGGAATCACTTGGTCATAAGTTAACTCTAGGTTTCATTTTTTGAGAAACCTCCATACTGTTTTCCACGGGTCTGTACATTTTACATTCCCAGCAGCAATGCAGCAGGGATCCAGTTTTCTCTCTTCTCTGTCTTCGGCAACATTTGGTATTTTCTGCTGTTTTTTGTGTGTGTTTTTGGTAATAGCCATTCTAATGGGTGTGAAGTGATATCTCTTTGTGGTTTTGATGAGCTCTTTGTAGTAAACATATTTAGTTCTTAGGAAACACTCTGAGGTGTAAAGACTAGTATTTTCACCATTTTAGAAATGAAGAAACTGAGCTTCAAGGAACTAAATAACCTGCTCTAGTTCTCAAAGAGAGTAGTGGAGCTGGAGGCCCAGTCTAGGCAGACTTGCCCCAGGGTTCATGCTCTTTCAGTATACTTACGTATTGCTTATGTCTCCACAACTAGGTTTTAAAATTTTTTGAAAGTAAAATATGTGTGATTATCTTTGAATCCCCAAAGTGCTTAGTATGATTCCTTGAATGATATAGGTGATAAATGTTTGTGGATAAGAAAATTTAGGCATAGAAATGCTTAAATTATTTTCCCAACGTCATACGAGCAATGCAACAAAGATTGTAATTAGAGCCCCTGCTCTTAACCAGTATACAGACTCTTTTTTTACTTTTTTAAAGATTTTATTATTTTTCTTAAGTAATCTCTACACCCATCGTGGGGCTCATACTCACAACCCTGAGATCAAGTGTTGCACGTTCCACCGACTGAGCCAGCCAGGCATCCCTATACAAACTTTTATTAACTGTGGACAATTGAATGGACTTATATCATGGTAGTGTCTGCCATTTCATAACAGTCTCTGCATATCCACCAAGTTCTCTGAACTCCCTCATAAAATCTGAAAAAATGAACATTTTATCATCCACCATTTTGTTAAATTCAAACTGATTCATAAACTTGCTTTGTATCTTGATACCTATTAATTATGTACCAAAGTTCATTGCAGTGATCAACTTTACATTTCACATGAAGACATAAAAATCAAAATCTCACAGTACCTCCTAAAATTAAGAATGCTTGACAGTTTTGTTTTTTTAAAGATTTTTTTTTTTTTAAAGATTTTATTTATTTATTTGAGACAGAGAGAATGAGAGACAGAGAGCATGAGAGGGAGGAGGGTCAGAGGGAGAAGCAGACTCCCTGCCGAGCAGGGAGCCCGATGCGGGACTCGATCCCGGGACTCCAGGATCATGACCTGAGCCGAAGGCAGTCACTTAACCAACTGAGCCACCCAGGCGCCCATGTTTTTTTAAAGATTTTATTTATTTGTCAGAGAGAGAGAGAGTGAGAGCAGAAGCAGGGGGAGCAGCAGAGGGAGAAGCAGGCTCCCCGCCGAGCAGGGAGCCTGATGCGGGGCTCTATCCCAGGACCCTGGGATCATGACCCGAGCCGAAGGCAGACACTTACCCGACTGAGCCAGCCAGGTGCCCCAAGAATGCTTGACAGTTAAATACCAGATTCTTGGAGGAATCTTAGCCAACATAAGGAAGTTGGAAGCAGCTGAGGAAAAATTCAGACCTGCTCTGTCCTCCTGCCTCCCATCTCCTACGTTTGAAGAGGGTGTGGGTGTGGTTTTTTAATCTGCCATAGGAGAACAGTGCTTATGCTGAAGTTCACTGAGCAAGTTGAGTCAGTTTCCCATCCAAAAACTCAGTATGGTCACCTAAGAGAAAGGATGCCGCCATAAAATAGAATCTAAACTTCCAAGCTTACTTTCAGTCCTTTGGTTTAGTAATAAAAGGCAGGAGGCCCTTCCAGTTTAAAAAGTTGCTAGGTGCCCGGGTGGCTCAGATGGTTAAGCGGTTGCCTTCCGCTCAGGTCATGATCTCCAGGTCCTGGGATCCAGCCCCGCGTCAGGCTCCCAGCTCACTGGGAAGCCTGCTTCTCCCTCCCCCTCTGCCTCTCCATTTGCTTGTGCTCTCTCTGTGTCTTTCTTTGTCAAATGAATAAATAAATCTTAAAAAAAAAAAAAAAAGAATAAAAAGTTGCTATACACAGCATCTGGACAATGTTAAATTAAGGAAGATTGCAGGCTTCAGAGAGTCCTGCCTTCTGAGGATCATACCTTGTGGCACCAATTAAGGGATTTGGGGTTGGGTTGCTTGAGCGCTGTGTTTACGAAGCTACTTTCCCATAATCGTGGAACTTTGCTAACCCGTGTTGTGCCTCCAACTCCAAGCCACGATTCCTCTTCTAGAATGAGAAAGCTAATTACGGGGAGCTTTCAGGAATCCAGAGAGATGAAGCATGGGCCTGGGCTTTGTTTGCTATTGCTAACACTGTTTAATACAAGTGAAACACTTGTAAGTAACACATTCTTCACATAATGGAAGGAGTAGCCTTGGTCAAAGGGGGCGCCGGGACGAGTGAGATGGATACAAGACGGTCTGCCTCTTCACTGTGACCCGGGGCAGACCGATCTTCCCACGCCTCCTAGTCCTCATCCGTAGATTGAGAATAACAGTGTGCGCTCCAGGGTCGCGCTGAGGCTTAGAGATAATGAATGTGTCTTGCCTCACCTAGTGTCTGATCAATGGCAAGTGTAAATACCTGCCGTGAGTTTTTGTAGCACACTTGTGAATATTTTCTTTCTGCCCTGCTCCTGTGTTTGGCTTTGATTAGGGGCCAACCTGGATACCTGTCTCATGCCCTCGGAGAATTCTGTGTATTTAGGGAAGTGCTTCACATGACCTACCTCCAGGGCATATGAATGGCTGACCAGCATAAAAATACTGAAACACCTCTACGCTGCTTGGTAAATAACTTGCTGTCCCAAGTCCCACCTCCCATCTCCCCTTCCTTGTCATGGAAATTCTTGACCATCTCCTAGGTACCACCCTGATCCAGCAAATAAAGGGCTGATGTCTAGCACAGTTGGAGGCCCCGGAGTACCCTGCTCCAGAGCTAAGGCTGGTTGGTGGCTGTTCTGATTAATTGGTGACTATGCTGTCAGCCTCTCCCCCAAACAGTGATACCATTGTTAACATGGGATGTATTACTCCGTTTCTCATTTTGCCCTGTATAGTGGGCTCTGTGCAGGTTGCTATGTTTTGGGAATACTGATCATGTGGACATGGTTACACACACTTGAATCAGCCACAGCTTCCTGTAGACTACAGTAGTACAAGTGTGGAAGGAGGAATCAGAAGTATATTGTTGTAAGGGTCTCGCACTATATGTGTATATTTGAATACAGATTATGGTAAGTGAATATATATAATAAACCCTAGAGAAGCCACTACATAAATAAAACAGGACTAGCTAAGAAGCCATAGTAGAGAGGAAACAATCATTAAAAACAATCCAAAAGAAGAAGATTGGAGGAAAAAGAGAAGGAAAGAACAGACAAGATAAACAAATAGCAAGAAGGTAGAGTTAAACCCACCCATATTGACCTTATTAAACATTAAATGTAAATGTTCTAGGCACTCGAAAGGCAGAGGTGGTCAAATTGGATAAAAAGGCAAGACCTAGGTGTATGTTGTCTGTAAGAAACCCATTTTAAATATAAGGGTACACAAATAGGTTAAAAATAAAAAGATAGGGAAAATGTGTCATGCTAACACTAAACAAAAGAAAGCTATTTTACAATCAAAGTAGACTTCAGAACAGTGAATGTTACTGGAGATAAAGAGGAACATTTCAAAATGTCAAAGAATTCAGTTCATCAAGAGGACATAACAATCCTAAATATATGTGCACCTCATAAGAGAGGTTCAAAATAACCTACAACAAAGATAGGACTGAAGGGAGAACCAGGCAAGTTCACAATTACAGTGGAGATTTCAACACTTGTCCCTTAGCAACTCATAGCAGGAGCAGACAGCACTTCAGGAAAGAGATAGGAGAGTTGCATAACTGACATTTATAGAACACTCCACCTGGACAACCAGCAGAATATTCTTTTCTTTCTTTTTTTTTTTTTAAGATTTTATTTATTCATTTGACAGAGACACAGCGAGAGAGGGAACACAAGCAGGGGGAGCAGCAGAGGGAGAAGCAGGCTTCCCACGGAGCAGGGAGCCCGATGCGGGGCTCGATCCCAGGACTCTGGGATCATGACCTGAGCCGAAGGCAGACGCTTAACGTCTGAGCCACCCAGGCGCCCCCAGAATATTCTTTTCATACACACTTGTGATAGTGACCAAGATCATATTCTGGGCCATAAAACAACTCTCAATGCATTGGAAAGGATTGAAATCACACAAAGTATTACTCTGACCACAACAGAATTAAACTAGAAATCAATAAAAGATACCTGAAGAATCCTCAAATATTTAGAAATTAAACAACCTACTTCTAAATAATTCATGGGCCAAACTATAAGGCGAATTAGGAAGTATTTTAAACTGAATCAGAACAAAAACACAGCATATCAAAATTTGTGGGATGTAGCTAATGCAGTGTCTAGAAGGACATTTAGGATATTAAATGCTTGACTAAGAAAAGATGAAAGTGTTACATTAATGATCTAAACTCCCACCCTGAAACAGTATAAAGATCAAATTAAGCAGAAGGAAGGAAATAACAGAAATCAATGAAATAGAAAACTGAAAAACAATAGAGAAGGTAAATAGAACCAAAAGCAGATTTTAAAAAAATATCGAGAGGCATCTGGGCAGGACAATCAGTTAAGCGTATGACTCTTGGTTTTGACGCAGGTCATGATTTCATGGTCCTGGGATAGAGCCCTGCATCACGCTCCGTGCTCACCGTGAAAGTCTGCTAAAGTCTCTCTCTCGTTCTCTCTCTGCCCCTTCCCCCCGTACTCTCTCTCAAATAAATAAATCTTAAAAAAAAATTGAAAATGATGAATAAAATTGACAAGCCTCTAGGCAGATGGATCTAACCAGACTCCAGCCAGGAGGAAAAAGGAAAAAGAAAAGAGAAAAAAAAAAAGGAGACACAAATTATTGATTGTTTATTTTCACTCTTGATAGAGTGGACATAAAAAAAAAGTGAACATGGAAAAGTTGCTATAGATTCTACGGACTTTAAAATGATAAAAAGGGAGTGTTATAATATTATGCCAATAAATCCAACAACTTAGATGAAGTGGATAAATTCCTCGAAATACACAAATTACCTAGACCTACTCAAGAAGAAACAATTTGAAATATTCATATCCAATAAATATATTGAATTCAGTTAGAAACTTTCCCACAAAGAAAACCAGCCCCAAATGGCTTCACTGGTAAATTCTACCAAATGTCTAGGGAGGAATAATACCAATTCTTTACAAACCCAGATAATAGAAGAGGAAGGAAACTCCCAGCCATCCTCTTGATACCAAAACCAAAGATATTGTAAGTAAACTTTTCGACCAACAGAGCTCATGAACATAGACACCTTAACAAAAATTTGGCAATGTTTTGCAAACAAATCCATTAAAAACAAAATCCACCTTATGATCCAAGTAAGTTTTATTCCAGGAATTTAAGGATGATACAACATTGAACATCAAGGTAATTCACCATATTGACAAAGGAAGAAAAATCCTATGATCCTCCACAGATGCAGGAAAAGCATACGATAAAATTCAATACCTATTTGTGGTTTAAAAAACAAAACAGTCTCAGCAAACTAGAAATGGAGGGAAACCTCCTCAACCTGGTAAGGGACATCTACAAAAAACCTGGAGCTAAGCTCGTACTTAATGGTGAAAGAATGAATAATTTCTTCTGATTGGGAGCAAGGCAAAGATGTCTGCTCTGCCACTTCTGTTCAACATTGTACCAAGGTCCTCACAGGCGCAATAATGCAATAAAAAGAAAGAAAATGTACAGATTGGAAAGGGTGAAGTAATACTGTCTTTATTCACAGATGACAATCATCTAGCTAGAAAATCCTAAGGAATTTACAAAAAAACAACTAGAACTAATAAATTTAGCAAAGCTATATAGTCAATATGCAGAAATCTTATAATTTTTATATGCTAGTAATGAAAATTGGAAATAGCATCAAAAAGCATAAAATACATTAGGGGTAAGTTGAACAAAACATGTGCAAGACCTGCACACTGAACAGTATAATAAATCTTGCTGAGAGAAGATTTTAATAGGAGATATGTCATGCCCCCCAATCAGAACATTCTGTTTTTAAGGAACCAATTCTCATTAGATTGAACAACAGAGTCTATGCAATTGCAATAAATTCCCAGGAGGCCCCTTTTAAAAAAGGCATAATATATTTCTTATTATAAAATATACATAACATTTACCATTTTAACCATTTTTAAATGTACAGGTTAGTGGCATTAAGTACATTCACATTGCTGTGCAACCATCACCACCATCTGTCTCTAGAACTTTTTCATCTCCCCAAACCGAAATTCTTGTACCCATTAAACAACTCCCCATTTCCCCTCCCCCAGCCCCTGGCAACCACCATTTCACTTTCTGTTTTTATGAATTTGGCTACTCTAGGAACCTTGTTTAAGTGGAATCATATAATATTTGTCCTTTTGTGTTTGGCTTATTGCACTTAGCATAATGTCCTGAAGGTTCATCCATGTTGTAGCCTGTCAGACTGGCTGGCCTACTTTCTTTGTTTCTTTGTACCTTACCTTTCCCTCCCTCCCTCCCTCCCTCCCTCCTTCCTTTTCTTCCTCCCTCCCTCCCTCCCTTCCTTCCTTTCTTCCTTCCCTCCTTCTTTCCCTACCCCCTTGCTTCCTTCCTTACTTCCATTCTTTCATTGGCAGACTGATTTAAAAATTATGTGGAAATGCAGTGGACTTGAAGGAACCAGAACATTTTAGGAGGAAAAAGAACAAAGTTGGAAGACTTATACTACCTGATTTCAAGATTTATTATGAAGCTATAGTAACCAAGACAGAGTGGTATTGGCATAAGGATAGACATGTAGATGAGTAGAACAGAAGAGCAAATCCAGAAATAGATGCACAGATGTGTGATCAGTTGATTTTTGACAAGCTGCTGAGGTAATTCAATGAGGAAAGGATAGTACTTTCAACAGAATATGCTGGAACAGCATGATATCCATAGGAAATACAAGGAAACTCAAGTTTTACCTCACATCATATACCAACATCAACCTGAAGTTAATCGTAAACTTACATGTAAAAGCTAAAGTATAAAATTTCTAGAAGAGAACATAGCAGAAGTTGTTTGTGACCTTGGGTTAGGCAAAGATTTCTTAAATAGGACACACAAAAGAGAACCAGTGCACTGGGTTGGATTTCATCAAATTGAACTTTTGCTCTTTCAAAGACACTGTTAAGGCAAACCATAGAATGGGAGTAAGTATTCACAAAGCATATTAGCAGACAAAGGTCATATCTAGAATACATAAAGAACTCTTAAAACAACCTCCCAAGTATGGACAAAAGATTTCAGTAGACACTCGACAAAGGAAGATATATGGATGGTAAATAAGCACATGGAAAGATACTCAACAGCATTACTAAGGGAAATGCAAACTAAAAACCACAATGAAGTGAAACCACACACCCCAGAACAGCTGAAATTAAAAGACTGATACTACCAAGTGTCGGTGAGAATGCAGAACAACCAGAATTCTTGTTTATTGCTGGCAGGATTGTATGATTGTACAATCACTTTAGAAAACTTCCAGAGCGTGAGTTTTTCTTTTTTAAAGTTAAATATATCATACAGTCCAGCAGTCTTTCTCCTAGACTGTTCCTAGATTGCCTCTGTGTTGCCAAAGGTAAAAGGAAACATGTCCACACTCTGACCTGTCCACAAATATTCAAGCGGCTTTATTCACAGTAGCTCCAAAGCGGGGACAACTGAAATGTCCATCAGCTGGTGAATGGATAGACAAAGTATCTATCCATTCAGTGGAATACCATTCAGCCATAAAAAGGAGTGAACAATGGACGAATCCCAAAATCTTGTTAAGAAGCCACACGTAAAAGAGTGTATACTGTAGGATTCCACTTAACGTACAATTCTAGAAGATGTAAAACCTAGTGACAAATCCGTGGTTGGTAGGGGTTGGGGGTGGGGAGAGGGGGCTGTAAATTAGCACAAAGAAGCGTTTTAGAATGATGGAAATGTTCTATATCACTATTGTGTTGGTTGTAAGACTGAATACATTTGTTAAAACTTACTAAATCGTACACCTAACATTCGTGAGTTTTATTGTATTAAAATACTCAGTAATGAAAAAAGAAAGAATATGATGGCTTTTCCCCTCCAGGAACTCCCAGTCTATGTAGGGAGTCAAGATAGTCTGGAAAAAAAACTTAAGGCAATGAATGATTAGGAGTCAGGTATAGTTCAATTAAACATGTTATATCACACCTGGGGTTGGTAGTTGTAACCCCATGCCCCGGGCTGGTGAGCACTAATGCTCAGCCATGCCATGGGAATGAGGGAAGCAAGTCCAGCTTCCTTGGAAGAAGGAATTTAAAACTGAGGCTTTCTTCGTAACAAGTGAGCGTGGGCCTTCCCATCTTACTTTTGTCCATCTGGAAGGACTCTGGATTCTTCCCTGTGTAAGGCAGCTTGCAGCAACTGTACTTCAACTGGAATACACACAGTGTGTCCAGCCCAGTCCTGGGAATTTGCAAGAAACAGACTTTAGGGCGGTCAGTGGGAGAATAAAAAACAACACTTGAGAAGTACCAGAAGGTTGATGGTAAAGGTGAATACATAGACTGCATACAGAAAAGTTTATTCCGTATGCAGAGTATTTGTGGGCATATCCCTGTGGGTCATGGGTTTTGAGATGAAGTGTCAAACCTAGTGGTTCTGATAATAACCCCAAAGAAGCAGAAAGAAAAGAACTCAGACCACAAAGGGAAAGGGATCGAATATGAGATGGATGCTGAGTCCTGAAGAGATGAAAGAATTTTCTCCCTGTTACAGAAGATCTATGTGGACAACCCACTTGAAAAACAAATAACAGCAACCCCACCTCCCCAAAAATATCGCTACAGTTTTAAAGAGTTTGATTTCTTTGGAGAAAAAGTAGAATTTGGAGCAAAGGAGGCAAAATTGATAGCTTTGTTGAATTATGGTTTTATCAAGAATAGGTACATTTCCCATAATTTTTTGCCAAGTTAGAGTGTGACTATATACACAGGGCAAGTTATTCCATGAGATACATGAAAAAAAGGTTCTGTACCTTTGGAGAGTTCATTTTATGAGAGGTGATCATTGAAGACGATGATTAGGGAGGGCGGCCGACAGTCGGGGAGGCTGTGCACATGGGGTCGGGAGCTCTGTACCTTCGCTCAGTTTAGCTGTGAGCCGAAAGTGTTCTAAAAAATAAAGTCTAGGGCGCCTGGGTGGCTCAGATGGTTAAGCGTCTGCCTTCGGCTCAGGTCACGATCCCACGGTCCTGGGATCGAGCCCCACATCAGGCTCCTGGCTCAGTGGGGAACCTGCTTCTCCCTCTCCCTCTGCTTCTTTCTCTGCTCGTGCTCTCTCTCTCTCTCTGTGTCTCAAATGAATAAATAAAATCTTTAAAAAAATAAATAAATAAAAAATAAAGTCTATTTTTTAAAAAAAGATTATTTATAAATGTGGCTTTGTTTGACAAGGTTAGAATCAAGATTTGGAATTTTCAAAAAATTCTAGGAAGTCAGAGTTTTCTGAGTAATATGCGACCCTGAAAGGGGCAGTGTGCCACATTTTCCTGGCTCCAGGCTGGTCTTCTTTTAAATGGAAGCACATTCAAAGGCAAAATGAAGAAGCAAGTCTAGATTTCAGAGCATGGGGCTTTCGGAAGTAGGAAAAGCTGGTGAGTTGGATTCTCTGATGAAGGGAATAGCTGCTCCCAACCGCCCCCCCCCCACCCCCCCGCCCATTCTCATCCTTCCTTACCTGTCTTACCTGCCTCACTGTCGGTGTAGGACCTGTGGGGGTTGAGCAGCACCAGATATCAGCCGGGTGCCTGAGGGAATGGATGGAGGGACGGGGGCACAGGTGAGCGGACAGCAGCTGACGCCCTCTCAGCAGGCAGGACAGACAGGCCCCCAGATTTGGCATCCCTTAGAGGGGCATGCAGGTGTTAATCAGGAAGCTGCAATGAACTCTTCAATTCCCTGAAAATTCTCTAGCCATGGGAACATTCCAGAAACTATGTCAGGAACGTCACAGACCTACATCTAGACGGGACGTGGTGGCTGGTCACCGTAGCAACGACGGCAACAATGACGGCACTGATAACCGCTGTCATTTTCTGGACACTTGTACCCTCCGAGTCCGGTGCACCTGACACGCATTATGTCACTTCAGCCCCACAACCCCGTGGGAGGTAGGAGCTACCGCCATTCCCACTGTACAGATGAGGAACCGGACTTAGAGCTCCAGGAGCATGTCCAGGGCGGCACAGCCGCTACATCTAAGCGATCCCAACACAAAGTTGTCCGCACTTCACTGCTTCGCCGTCGCAGTCATCTGAAAGCCATCCCTTGCTGTGCTCCCGTCCAGGGTCCCGGTGGATGGTGCGTGATCCAAGGGGACCGGACCACCGAGGGGCGCTCGGGAGTGGGGAAGGACACCGTGAGCCTGGCAGTGGCCAATCAGAGGAGTGCTCTGTCTCCAGCCGCCCCCGCCTCCCCCAAATTCCCACCTTCCCAGCACGACCTGCGAGCAAATAAATGTCTCATTACCAGAACTCAAGCGTGCCGCAGATTAACACGTTTTTAAACAGTATGTGTGGAAGTAGGCTCTTACCATATTCCACTTCTCATACCCTGTCCAAAGCCTTGCCCGTGGGGAAATGACCCTTCTCTGCGGTCCAGGAGGATGGCAAGTCTGCTGCAGAAGCAAGAACAATTTACAGTCACGACACTAGAATCTGCTAGAATGTAAGCCCCACAAGGGCAGGGGGTTTGTTTTATGTGTAAAAAGGTGTATCTCTGGGATCTAAAACATGTAGGAAGCATTCAATAAATACATGTTTAATAATAATTATTAACTCTTCAAAGTACTGTTTCATCTAATATAATACTTGAGCAGGAAGGATAGTTTTTCTTTTTTACCCCCTCTCATTGATGGGAAGGCGTGAGAAAAATCGAGCCTCAGGAAAGTTAAGTGGGTTATCTTGGTTCAAAGAGCTAATTAATTAGGAGTAGAAATGGACTGGGACCCAGGCCCTGCAGTCTCTACTCTGAGCTCTTCCCTGCCATTATCAGGCTTACTGGAATGTGTTATTTCTGCCCATAGTGGCTTATGCTTTCATCTCAGTGACTTCTGGTCTGGGTCTGCCGGCTGCAAGGTTCACAGGAAACCTGCTCATTTCCCCTGGGCAGCTTTGATTACGGTGAACTACAGCGGGCCATGACTGGAGTCACCACCACTGCTGAGTGACACCCGGGCGTGCTCCCGTCTTTGTGAACAGAACGCTGCTGAACATCACTGATTCTAATATAAATACCTCTTTTCCTTATTTTAACATCTCTGCAACTTGAACAGGTTTTGCCGTCACTGTTGGTGAGAAAAGATGTTGAGTTTTTCGAGAGAGGATTTAGGCTTGCTTCTGCCAGCATGAGAGGGGTGCTCCTGACCTGAGGTTCCTTCAGCTTCAATTCTTTGCTTGCAGAGAGCTCAGTGCAGATTATCAGGGCAGTTTTTCCCCCATTCTTCACCCAGTCATGTGGCTGAGCCTTGCTGTCCTGTTCTGCGGGGAGGACACTCTGGTTGGTGTTTTGGTTCTGTGTGGGGGTCACCTATCATTAGACTTCCCTTTTGGGGTACTTTGCTTTCTTAGTACATAAAATAATGGGCCTCCTGTGATTGGTAACTCTTAGACTTGATGACGGAGCTTCCCTTTACTGAGTTCTTCCTATTCACGAGGCACTTTGCATACATGTCTTCGGCTCCTTGGGGACAGTCTCTGAGACTGAGATTTGATGCAGGAAGTTTACTGAGAGTGCCCTCCGGATCTGCATCTGTAGGATGGGGAAGGAAACTGGACTGGCCAGAAGGGGAAATTGAACTACAGTGCAGTCAGGACAAAGGCCTTAGCTGCTCCTACAGGGGAGGAGGGCTTCTGGGACTGGGATGATCCTTCAGAGTTGTCTCCAGCTGGGGCAAGCAGGAAGCAGGCCTTTACACTCCCACATCAACCATTCACTGGGTGCAAGCTCCACCTCCCACCTAACACCCTGGATGGGCTGTCACCTTGGGCGGGGTCTCCCTTTGACCAAGGGCAATTTGGGGGGTATCTCAGACAGTGGCTGTCATATGGCTCCATGTGAAGGCGAGCTCTGGATGGCACGGCACAGCAAGCACTAGAGCGTGTTACCTCGTTCATGCTTCACCCTGTGGGAGTTACTGCCGTTGTCAGCACCCAGGGTGACCAGGAGGAAACAGGCTTGGACACACTGAGTGGCTCCCATAAGATCTCACAGCCAGTTGCAGAAGATTCAAATCCAGTCCTGACACCAAGACCCAGCTCTTAACCCCGGAGCCTGGGGCTGCACTCTTGGCAGCTCAGACTGCATTCTTTGTTTGGTAAGAAAGAAAGAGGGAAATCAGCCCTAGTAAGAATTTTTACCCAGAAATGCAGAAGAACTAGTGAGGACTCCACCACAGTGATGTAGTAGGGGGCAGCCCGACCAGCTTACTGCTCTATCGTGCCTGCGGTCTATGCCTGTGTTTTCTTTTCTGTCCTCATATCCATGGAAGGTGCTGGAGAAAGTAGGCTCAGTCCCCATTTTAGAGGTGAGAACGTTGAGGCCAGGGAAGATGGTAGTTCGCCCAGAATCATGCAAAGGGGTGACTTGATGACCAGGGCACAGATGTGTCACCTTGTCCCTGCACTCCCCACATGTATCCCAGCGGAGGCACCTTTTTTTTTCTCCAAAGATTTTATTTTTCAGTCATCTCTACACCCAATGTGGGGCTCGAACTTACAACCCTGAAATCTAGAGTGCTATGCTCTACCGACTTAGCCAGCCAGGCATTCCCTCCAGTGGAGGCTTCTTAACAGAAGGGTGAGTTGTCCCCTTTACCTCTGAGGTGAGTAGGGTAGGTGAAGGTTAGATGAACGCCCTCATCTCCTCACCTCGCTTGCAGAAACAAATGTCACCAGTCTTGAAATTGTTCATGGGAAGCAAGAAAGTAAAGCATTTCAGAAAATTTCTGAGATTTCTAGGGCTTTGTTGGCTTAATTAATCATTAAGAAGGAACAGTGTATTTGCAGGAAAATAAAGCTTTTCAATGAATCCACTGCAAGAGCCATAAAAGGCAACCATCTTAGTTGAAAGGAGCATTCTTTTACTTTACCTAGGAGTTTCACTTCCTCAGCTGCTTTGCAAACCAGCTACTCCAAAAAATCATCTGTGTTATTGCTGGGTAGATAACAGTGGGAGTCGTTCCGGTTTGGGAACAAAAAAGTCATCTGGAAGAAAAGAAACAGGTCAGCCTTCTCCTTTTATTTGACTCTTCCCTACACCCAGAGGGAAGACACGTATCAGTTTTCATTGTGTGTTTCTAGCTGGAAATGTATTGGGCACTTCCTAGGCGACAGGCACAGTTAGAGAAGCTCCCTGGGGTGGGGGTGGGGGATCGGCACTCATTCTGCCCTCCTAATCGTTTGTTTTCCTGCACTGAAAGCCGTTCTTCTGGGTCACAGCCAGTGTTGATGGGGAGATGGTCAGCCAGTCAGAGGAGCCTGTGGGCCATCGGGCAGGCACACGTGAGCGCGGCCTGGGCAGACCCCCAGGCAGGAAGCAGGGCATGTACTCTGCAGGGGTGGTTCTGGGGGAGATTTCTTGGTGTTTTCTGAGCCAGGGGCGTGTCTGGAGCCACAGTGGCAGAAGCTTTCTCATCACTGAACCTCTGGATCTTTGTCACTCAGCAGCTTCCGGACTGCCAGCATCCTGGTTGTGGCAGAGGAGGCCCTTCGAAGCGGGCCGGGTCTCAGGTGGTGTTGTGGGATTTGTTTCTGAAAGCCCAGCCCAGGTCCTAGTCCTCCAGCCCTTCCAGTGGTTTCGTAAGCACCTAATCGCTTAATTAAGGGCACACTTTGTCTGGGACCATTCAGGCTGTGGTAACAGAGTATCATAGGCTGGTTGGCTTCCATAACAGGCAGTTCTGGAGGCTGGGAAGCTTAAGGTCACAGTGCCAGCACATTCAAGTGTCCGGTGAAAGCTTGCCTCCTGGTTCATAGACAGCTGTCTTCTCACATGGGAGAAGGGGCGAGGACTCTCTCTGGGGTCTCTTTTATAAGGGCATGAACCCCATTCATGAGCGCTCCACTCTCACGACCTAATCATCTCCCCAAGGCCCCACCTCCTAACACCATCACATTGGGGGTGAGATTTAAACATATACATGTTGTGGGGGACACAGATGTTCAGTCTACAGCATGCATCTTGACCGGAAATGTGGCAGCTTCCCTTTCTTGAGTGCTTTCTACTAATGAGGCACTTTGCATCGATCGATGTCTTGGGTGAGGTTCCCTGGGAATTCTTCTACTTAAGAGAGTGAGCAGCATTTCTTGTGTGGTGTGGAAGCTGATCAGTAGCTGGTGCATTTGACTTTCGTAACTACCCCTCTTGGGTAGTTACACAGTTTCACAGCTCACACGACTCAAGTGACTTGCCCAAGGTCACCAGCTTGTCAGTGGGGATGTGGGTTGCAAGCCCAGGTACATTCTCTCCCTACCCTGTCGCCCCATCCTACCTTGCATGGGCTACATTTGTCACCTGGAGGTTTGCTTATCCTGTTTGTTTCTGGTATAACATATTTGCAAGGGAGAAATAACAGTAAACCCTTCTTCCAAATGACTTCATTTTACATTGTCATTTGAAAAGTATCTTTCAAGTGTAATTTCTTCTTAGTTTTCTGCTATAAGCTTTTCCACAAATGCATGATACTCATTTCCTCCCGACTTCAGTGAAGTTTCTTATCTCTCCTTTTAACAGAATCATGCTCATTCCCCAAGTCCCACCTAGAAGGCCTCCCTTGGTTACTCCAGCTTCCACTCTTCAGTGTTAAAACAGCATCTCTATCATCTTATTGATCACTTAGTGGATATTTTCAGGGTTTTTTTTTTCTAGATGGTTAGCGCTGTGAGAAAAGGAACCATTATATGAATACTGAGCCCAGTATTCATGTTAGCATCATTATCAGGCACCTGTTCGTGCCAAGCACTTTATGTGCATGATTTCTCCTCCTTGTAACGGCACTGCACAGAATTTGTTGCGATCCTGTGATCTTGTCATTTGGAATTGTTAATCTTATTGGAAGGGGCAAATAGGTTTTTGTCATGTATCAACTCTGTGGCAGCCTCCCTGCTCACGTCTCCGTCCTCCCCGTCCTGCAGACGTCCCCACTCCTGGCTCCTGTGTTTCCCGTGCTCTCATTTCTCTACTGTGATTCCAAACATGTGCCCTCAGCATGTATTTTCTGTCTGAATTGTTCTGTGTGTCTCCTTCCGTGACCTGCTTTCCACTCAGCGTTAGGTGAGGTACAGCCTCGCTTCTGTGCCGGGCTGTGCTCACTGTCACTGCGGTCTGTGTCCGCTGTGTGTGCATCCGTACTTCCTCTGTCCTTCTGTTCAGGGACGTGGGCGCTCCCGGAGTTTGCTGCTAGGCACGACTTCCCTGCCAGCATCCCCGCTGGTGTCCCGGAACACCCGGAGCGTTTGTCCAGAGCACAGACCTCTGGAATCGCTGGGGCTGCGTGAGAGACGATTCGGTTCTGTTTGCTGGCAGGTCAGATGCATCCCCCCCCCCCCCCCCCGCCTCCCTGACCATCCCGAGGGGACAGGAGTCCTGCCCTTGCTTGTGGCCTGAATGTCTGCAGTCACGGGCCCCAGGACGAGGAGGAGGAGGGGAGGCAGTGTGGACGGGCCTTCCCGCCAGCAGCCCAGGGAGGCGAAGCAGGGACAGCGAGGCCAGGCGGGGCCCTGGCACTGGCTCTCAGACCAGCCGGAGCCTGGGGACTCGGGCTGCAGCGCGGCGACATCACAGAATCCACTGTGTGGTCACCGCTGGGCTGTGGGACACGGACTCCAGCCGAGGACGTGTTTCATTCGGAGGGTCTTTGACCTCGGTTCCTTCACGGACCCGAAGTCAGGAAAGCCGACTGGCTCTGGGGCCACTGTGTGGCCCCGGCCGCCGCTGAGTCCTGCTCTGGCTCCTGTTGCGGGCTCTCTGGTCCCGCATGTCAGCCCCGGCCACCCTCTGCTGTCGCCTCACTGGCCCGTGTGCAGCCGCACGGCCTTAGACGGTCGCCAGCCCTCAAGCCCGCGGTGGGCCGGTGACCGCTTTGCCCCCGGCTGGCTTTGACCTTCCTCGCGGAGGAGCTGGTGCTGCTGGCCCGGCCCCGGCAGGGCCTGGGTGGGTGGTGTCAGCCCCCGCCGGCTGGGGAATGGCCAGACTCGGGGCGCTGGGGGCGCTGTGCGCCGGGGAGCCGCGTCGGCTGCCCCTGGGCTGCTCTAGCCTTTCCCTTTGTCATCGCTGGCGGGGCGGCCGCAGGATGGCTGCGGGGGTCGTGTGCGCCCCTGCCCTGTGGTGAGGGGAGCTCCCCATCCGGGGGTCCCCACCTCCCCCTGCTGCCCTCCTGGGTCTCCGCTCGGAGCTGAGACTCCCTGGCTTCCACCTCAGCTGCTCCTGTCGCCGACCCCTGCCAGGGGCACTCGCGGCTCGGCTTGCGGCCTTCGGCTGTGCCCGCCATGCCCCTGCCGGCGTCTCTGCCCCTGCAGCGGCCCCATCGTGCAGCCTGCGCGGAGGGGGAGGGCCGGGTGTGCCGCGTCAGGACCCCGGGGGGCTGTTGGGGGGGGGGCTGTGCCCCTGCTCCCCCTGCAGTGCTGCCTTTGCCCCTTCCTGGGCCTGGGCCACTGCTCCTGCCCTTGCTGCCCGGGTCCGTCCCGCACCTGCAGAGGTGGGTGCTGCGGGGCCCGTGGCCGGTCCTGCCGTGGCTCACGTGCGGGCCCGTGGCCACAGCTGCGCGCTTGGTGACTGCGCGAGGGGTGGATTCGCTGGGCGTCCCACGTGCAGTCGGGGGGGCGGCGGGAGCTGTGATTTCCCTCCCCTGGGAAATCACAGACCTCCAGAGGTCCGTGCTCTGGAGGCTCCTGACCCTCCCTTTCCAGCACAGCCAGAAGAGGTGGCCTCGGACACCTCAGAGAGCTTGTGAAGTTCAACGTTACCTTCATCCCCTCTCCATGGAGCCCTCGGCTAATCCTGAGAAGAGGGGAAAGAAATGGGGTAGAGAAGACAGAGGATGTGGCCCGAGCATCTCACCTCGAGAGCTCGGAAGGGAAGACCCTTTGAGGTTGTCAAGTCCATAGTCCGGCGTGGCGCAGGGAGGGCTCCCGTCGGCGGGGCCCGTCCCAGGGCCAGTCCGGGTGCCCGGACAGCAGGAGATGACAGTTCCTTCTGAGAGTCGGCCGCCGCCGCCGTTTCGCACGCTGTGCTCGCCTCTGTGGGACAGATTCCGGGAAGTGAGCCTGCCGGCCAAGGGGTACGCTCACCACAGGTTACATTTTCACGGTACCCCCCTGCCCCTACACACACGTCGTGCGGCTACTCAGCGTGTGGCAGTCACTGGGGGCCAGACTGCGGCTCAGACAAACCAACGCCTTTGTCCTGGCTGAAATGTCCCACAGCCGCTGAGGCACGAAGTGTTGGAGAAGAGCAGGGACGGGCAGGGGGCCGTGGCGAGGACTGTGATGTCGGGAGTGAGATCAGCGTGGCTGGGAAATTCAGCTCTGTGGCGCGCTCGGGAGAAGCCCTAGGCTTCTCTCCAATGCCACATGTGCGCCCCGTGGTGACTCTAGGCCCAGGGCCCTTTCCAATGTGATACCTTTTTCGGGTGGGCCCCACAGGGCCCCAGCCCCTCTGCACTAACTACCAGCTTTCAGCGCGCCCCCAAGCACCCCGCTCCCACCCTCCCGCATCTGCCGACTTGTTGCTGAGCTGTGCTTGCTCTCTGTCCCACATAGGCTGGCGCGTCCTGTCCTCTGCTGGGCTGGCTGTATCATGATCACACTGGGGGCTAATAACAAATACAGATTTGGGGGCTCTCTCTCTCTCTCTCTGAAGATCTCAATTTACAGGTCTGAGATAGGACCCAGGAATCTGTATTCCAAGAAAATTTCCCAGAGAATTCTGATGTCAGTTAAACTTATAAACTACCTGGATTGAGAGAGCACCAAGAACAAAAGTGGCTAATTAAAGAGGGGTGGTAGGATGTAGGAAGATCATGATTATTTTTCTTGACTCTGTGTTAGAGATTTGTCGACAGAAAGGAAAAAGAGAAACAGGATTCTATTGTAATTGTCAGCCATGTGTGTTTTTGTTGGTGTTGTTTTAAGTTCAGTGACTCTAAAGGGACTGAACGCAAATTTTTAGATAAACTCCATGTTTCCAAAGCACTGCCTACAAAAGCCCCACCCCCTTCACACACAATGTGTACTAATCATAGAAATGAATACAATTTAAGGAGGGAAAACTTTTTTTTTTTTAAAGATTTTATTTATTTATTTGAGAGAGAGAAAGAGCGCAAGAGGGGGGAGCGGGAGAGGGAGAAGCAGACTCCCCGCTGAGCAGGCAGCCTGATGCGGGACTCGATCCCGGGAGTCCAGGATCATGACCTGAGCCGAAGGCAGTCACCCAACCAACTGAGCCACCCAGGCGCCCAGGAGGGAAAACTTTTTGATGACCTTGGAAAGGATGAAAGAAAGGAGTGCTTTTTTAAAAGACTTTATTAAATACTTTCTTACATCTTAGAATGTTAGGGCCAGAAAAGCCGTTGGAATTTATCTGATCATTTCTCTCCCCTCATATTATAGGCGAGGAAACTAAGGTCGCCTAGTGTATTGGTCTCTCCTGATGCCAATACACAGACTTCAACAACAGAAATTTGTTGGAGTCCAAGATCAAGGTGCTGACCATTTGGTTCCTGGCGGGAGCTCTCATCCTGGCTTGTAGACAGCCACCTTCTCAGTGTCCTCACAAGGGAGAGGGAGTGAGGTCTGGGGTCTCTCCCCCAAGGGCACTAATGCTATTGGATCAGGACCCCACTCTTACGACTTCATTTAATGTAATCACTTCCTTACAGGCCCTATCTCCAAATACAGTCACACTGGGGGTTAGGGCTTCCACATTTGGATTTTGGGGGACATAATTCAGTCCATAGCATCTAGCTGGCATGGAAGAGAACCAGACAATCCAAGCTTTCTAACTTGAATTCTCACTCTCTTCTGAATACTCATAAATATTGCTTCTCTTTGATCACACTATCAAAATGATTTATAGAATTGAGGGAGTATTATAGACTTCCTTTTTTTTTTTTAAAGATTTATTTATTTAACAGAGAGTGTGAGCAAAGGGAGGGACAGAGGGTGAGAAAGAATCCTCAAGCAGACTCCCTACTGAATGCAGAGCCCGACGTGGGGCTCAATCTCATGACCTTGAGATCATGACCTGAGCAGAAATCAAGAGTCGGACGCCTAACTGACTGAGCCACCCAGGTGCCCCTATGAAAGGCTCTTTAACCACCCATACTGAATCTATATTCTCAAGCAAGGGTTGGCAAACTACTCCCCACAGGCCAAATCCAACAGGCCACCTGTTTTTGTTATCTGTGAGCTAAGAATGGCTTTTACATTTTTAAATGGGAGAAAAATCAAAAGAAGAATAATATTTCATGACACATGAAAATCATATAAAATTCAATTTTCCATGTCCATAATGACTGTTTCCTGGAACACCATTGCACCTAATTGTTTACATATTGTCTACGGCTGTGTGGGAGATTCAACAGCAGAGTTGAGGAGTTGCAACTGAGACAGGACCTAAAACATTCACTATCTGCCCCATTTTGGGGGAAAGTTTGCCCACCCCTGATCAAAGAGGCTGGGTTTTGTTCTCTTTTCTAAAAGAATGACTAATCGTGTGTTTTTATTTTTGAATTTGTGTCTTGTTAGTGTAGTCCTATGGGACACTGCAGCACTGATGGGGTTTAGAGCCTTGGTTCACATGTGGTCTCTCTCACCTCCCGCCTCGATAAGACAGCTCCTCACACCGCCCCCTGGCCCCATGGGAGCTTGGGTGCATTCACCCCAGTATTCCTATGGCAGTCATCGCTTGACCTGTGACCAGTCTCATGCCTGGAGGGAGCATGACATTGAAAACAAATAAAAGAAAACAACTGATTTCTGTGCATTGATTTTGTATCTTGCCACATTGCTGAATTGCTGTATGAGTTCTAATAATTTGGGGGTAGAGTCTTTTGGATTTTCCACATAAAGTATCATGTCATCTGTGAAGAAAGAGAGTTTGACTTCTTTGCCAATTTGAATACGTTTTATTTCTTTTTGTTGTCCGATTGCTGTTGCTAGGACTTCTAGTACTATGTTGAACAATAGTGGTGACAGTGAGCATCCTTGTTGTGTTCCTGATCTTAAGGGAAAGGTTCTCAGCTTTTCCCCATTGAGGGTGATATTCGCTGTGGGTTTTTCATAGATGGATTTTATGAACTTGAGGAATGTTCCCTCTATCCCTATACTCTGAAGAGTTTTAATCAGGAAAGGATGTTGTATTTTGTCAAATGCTTTTTCTGCATCAATTGAGAGGACCACATGGTTCTTCCCTCTCCTCTTATTAATGTGTTCTATCACATTGATTGATTTGCGAATGTTGAACCACCCTTGCATCCCGGGGATAAATCCCATTTGGTCATGGTGGATGAACCTTTTAATGTATTGTTGGATCCTATTAGCTAGGATTTTGTTGAGAATTTTGGAATCCATATTCATCAGGGATATTGGTCTCAAATTCTCCTTTTTGATGGGTCTTTGCCTGGTTTGGGGATTAAGGTAATGCTGGCCTCATAGAATGAGTCTGGAAGCTTTCCTTCTGTTTCTATTTTCTTGAAACAGCTTCAGTAGAATAGGTATTATTTCTTCTCTGAATGTTTAGTAGAATTCCCCAGGGAATCATCAGGCCCTGGGCTCTTGTTTTTTTGGGAGGTTTTTGATCACTGCTTCAATCTCATTAGTGGTTATTGGCCTATTCAGGTTGTCAGTTTCTTCCTGTTTCAGTCTTGGCAGTTTATATGTTTCCAGGAAGGCATCCATTTCTCCCAGGTTGCTCAATTTATTGGCATATAGTTGTTGATAATAATTTCTAATAATTGTTTTTATTTCCTTGGTATTAGTCATGATATCTCCCCTTTCATTCATAATTTTATTAATTTGAGTCCTTTCTCTTTTCTTTTGGATGAGTCTGGCCAGTGGTTTATCAATCTTATTAATTCTTTCAAAGAACCAGTTTCTAGTTTCGTTGATCTGATCTACTGTGTTTCTGGTTTCTAATTCATTGATCTCTGCTTCAGTCTAATTATTTCTCTTCTAATGCATGGCTTAGGCATCGTTTGTTGCTTTTTTTTCCAGTTCTTTAAGGTGTAAAGTTAGTTGGTGAATTCGGGATTTTTCTATTTTTTTGAGTGACGCTTGGATGGCTATGTATTTCCCCCTTAGGACCACCTTTGCAGTATTCCATAGGTTTTGGACCAGTGTGTTTTCATTCTCATTGGTTTCCATGAATTGTTTAAGTTCTTCTTTGATTTCCTGGTTGACCCAACATTCTTGAGCAGACTGGTCTTTAGCTTCCAAGTGTTTGAATTTCTGCCAAATTTTTTCTTGTGATTGAACTCCAGTTTTAAAGCATTATGGTCTGAGAATATGCGGGGAATAATCTCAATCTTTTGGTATCGATTGAGACCTGGTTTGTGACCCAGTATTTGGTCTATTCTGAATAAAGTTCTGTGTGTGCTCGAGAAGAATGAGTATTCTATTGTTTTAGGGTGGAATGTTCTGTATATATCGATGAGGTCCATCTGGTCCAGTGTGTCATTCAAAGCTCTTGTTTCTTTGTTGATTTTCTGCTTAGATGATCTGTCTATTGCTGAGAGTGGAGTATTGAGGTCTCCTACAATTAACATATTATTATTAATATGACTCTATTTTGGTTAACAGTTGGCTTATGCAGTTGGCTGCTCCCATGTTGGGGGCATAGATATTTAGAATTGCTAGATCTTCTTGTTGGATAAACCCTTTAAGAATGATATAGTGTCTCTAACTACAGTCTTTAGCTTAAAATCTGATTTGTCTGATATAAGAATTGCTACCCCAGCTTTCTTTTGAGGTCCATAGGCATGGAAGATGGATCTCCATCCCTTCACTTTCAGTCTGAATGTATCTTCAGGTTCAGAATGAGTCTCTTGTAGACAGCATATGGATGGGTCCTGTCTTTTTATCCAGTCTGCAACCCTGTGCCGTTTTATGGGAGCATTAGGCTGTTCACGTTGAGAGTGATTATTGAAAGATATGAATTGATTGTCATCATGTTGCCTGTGAAGTCCTTGTTTCTATAGATTATCTCTGTAAATTTCTGTTCTATATCACTCTTGGGGTCTTTCTCCTTTTACAGAACCCCCCTTAATATTTCTTGCAGGGTCGGCTTAGTGGTCACATATTCTTTCAGTTTCTGCCAGTCTTGGAAGCTCTGCATCTCTCCATCCATTCTAAATGACAGCCTTGCTGGATAAAGTATTCTTGGCTGCATGTTCTTCTCATTTAGTACCCTGAATATCTCTTGCCAGCCCTTTCTGGCTTGCCAGATCTCTGTGGATAGGTCTGACATTAGTCTGGTGTTCCTCCCTCTGTAGGTAGGAATCTCTTCCCCCTAACTGCTCTTAAGGTGGTTTCTTTGGTTCTAAGATTTGCAAGTTTTACTATTACATGCCGGGGCATTGGTCTATTTTCCTTGAACTTGGGAGGGGTCCTCTCTGCCTCTAGGACACAAATGTTTGTTTAATTCCCCAGATTAGGGAATTTCTCAGCTGTGATTTGCTCAAATATATCTTCTAGTCCTCTCTCTCTTTCCACCCCCTCAGGGATCCCAATAATTCTGACATTAGAACGTTTCATGGCATCACTTATTTCTCTAATTCTGTTTTCATGGATTTTGAGCTGTTTTTCCCAGGCCTCCTCTTTCTCCTTCTTTTCTATCAATTGGTCTTCTAGATCACTAATTCATTCTTCTGCCCCGTTTACCCTAGCTGTTAGGGTATCTAGATTAGGTTGGCTCTCATTGATAGCATTTTTAAGTTCTGCCAGTTCAGCTTTCATTTCTGCCCTTAGAGATTCTATATTGCCATTAATCGATTTCTCCATTCTAGCTATCATCTTCATAACTGTTACCCTGAAGTCCATTTCCGACATTTGTAAATCTGTAGCAGAAGTCACAGTCTCTGAGTCTTTCCTATTTTGGGAGTTCCTTCTCCTAGTCATTCTGTTGAGGGGTGTTTGAAGGAATGTACAAATTATTGGCCACAACCTAAGCAAGATCCACCTGTTTTATAGGGACCTCAGGGTTGTTGGCCTCTTGTTCTACCAGCCTGTCTTCTGGGGGCGGGGGCTGCCGTGCTGTTACTCAGGCAACCCTGTTTGGGCAGAGTTGCCCTGCCCCCTGTGTGTGGGGGGGATGGGCTCAGTGAAAACCGGTTTTGGGGGGCTTTTGTTCTCTGGTGGCTTTCCCTGGTGGCTTTCCGCTTCTCCTCTGAGAGTCATCGATTCCAGTTACAATAGCATGAAAAACCATAAGATACCTTGGAATAAACCTAACCAAAGAGGTAAAGGATCTATACTCTAGGAACTACAGAACACTCATGAAAGAAATTGAAGAAGACACAAAAAGATGGAAAAATATTCCATGCTCATGGTTTAGAAAAATAAACATTGTTAAAATGTCTATACTGCCCAGAGCAATCTATACCTTCAATGACAATTGAAATTCCAATGACATTTTTCAAAGTGCTGGAACAAACAATCCTAAAATTTGTATGGAACGAGAAAAGACCCCGAATCACCAAGGAAATGTTGAAAAAGAAAAACAAAGCTGGGGGCATCATGCTGCCTGATTTCAAGCTATATTACAAAGCCGTGATCACCAAGACAGCATGGTACTGGCACAAAAACAGACATATAGACCAATGGAACAGAATAGAGAGCCCAGATATGGACCCTCAACTCTATGGTCAACTAATCTTTGACAAAGCAGAAAAAAATATGCAATGGAAAAAAGACAGTCTCTTCAATAAATGGTGCTGGAAAAATTGGACAGCTATATACAGAAGAATGAAACTCGACCATTCCCTAACACCATACACAAAGATAAACTCAAAATGGATGAAAGACCTCAATGTAAGACAGGAATCCATCAAAATCCTAGAGGAGAACATAGGCAGTAACCTCTCTGACATTGGCCACAGCAACTTCTTTCAAGATATATCTCCAAAGGCAAGTGAAACAAAAGCAAAAATGAACTTTGGGACTTCACCAAGAAAAAAGCTTCTGCACAGCAAAGGAAATAGTCAACAAAACAAAGAGGCAACTCACAGAATGGAAGAAGATATTTGCAAATGACACTACAGACAAAGGGCTGATATTCGAAATCTATAAAGAACTTCTCAAACTCGACACCCAAAAAACAAATAATCAAGTCAAAAAATGGGCAGAAGACATGAACAGACACTTCTCCAGAGAAAACATACAAATGGCTAACAGACACATGAAAAAATGTTCATCATCATTAGCCATCAGGGAAATTCAAATCAAAACCATATTGAGATACCACCTTATACCAGTTAGAATGGCAAAAATTGACAAGGCAAGAAACAACAAATGTTGGAGAGGTTGTGGAGAAAGGGAAACCCTCTTACACTGTTGGTGGGAATGCAAGTTGGTACAGCCACTTTGGAAAACAGTGTGGAGGTGCCTCAAAAAATTAAAAATAGAGCTACTCTATGACCCAGCAATTGCACTATCCAGCAATTTACCCCAAAGACACAGATGTAGTGAAAAGAAGGGCCATATGCACCCAATGTTCATAGCAGCAATGTCCGCAATAGCCAAACTCTGGAAAGAGCCGAGATGCCCTTCAACAGACAAATGGATAAAGAAGATGTGGTCCCTATATACAGTGGAATCTTAGCCAGCCATCAGAAAGGATGAATACCCAACTTCTACATCAACATGGATGGGACTGGAGTAGATTATGCTAAGTGAAATAAGTCAAGCAGAGAAAGTCAATTATCATATGGTTTCACTTGTTTGTGAAACATAAGGAATAGCATGGAGGACATTAGGAGAAGGAAGGGAAAAATGAAGTGGGGGAAATCGGAGGGAGAGACGAACAATGAGAGACTATGGACTCCAGGAAACAAACAGGGTTTTAGAGGGGAGGGGGGTAAGGGGATGGGTGAGCCCAGTGATGGGTATTAAGGAGGGCACATATTGCATGGAGCACTGGGTGTTATACGCAAACAATGAATCATGGAACACTACATCAAAAACGATGTATTGTATGGTGACTAACGTAACAAAATAAAATTATATTAAAAAAAAAAAAAGAAAACAAATAAAATGACCATGACAGGTCAAGAAAGAGATCATGAAAGAGGAAAAAATCATTTTTGTTTTCCTGCTTTATGAACAAGGAGCTCTGCATTTTTATTTTTCTCAGGGCCCTGCAAATTATGTAGCTGCTTTGCTCTTATGACTCAGCCTAGTGGTTTTATTGAATATAAGGAACTACTTGTCCAAATTAGAGAATGTTGTAGCACATAAAACAGGAGATAAATCACACTGTTTTTGCTCTTTTATTTCCACTCCCAATATTAGCATTTTAAAATAATCACTCTTTTGATTTACTAACATTCTTTAATATTTATTTGGCAATGAATCAAGGCATTCATTTGGGAATGAAAGACTAACATCATCAAAAGTTATGAATTTTCCTTTTGGTACAGAGTTTAGTCATATTACAGATACTTAATAAATGTTTCTTTTTATGGTCTTTTCCATTCAATAATGATCAAGTGTTATATTTTGAGAAAAAAATGCAGAGAGGTTTAAAAAAATTTAGTTTTGATTAAATGAATTATGCATAACTTGAAGGGCAATTTTTAATTTTTTTTAATTATTATTTTTATTTTATTATTCTATGCCCAGCGTGGAGCCCAACTTGGGGCTGACCTCAAAACCCTGAGATCAGGACCTGAGCTGAGATCAAGAGTTGGTTACTTAACCCACTGAGCCACCCAGGAGCCCTAGCAACTGCTTTTTAATAACAACTTTGATATAATACAGATCAAATAAGTGCCCCAAACAAGAGCATAGTGCATTTACACATTCATATAATAAGCCATCAGAATCTCATTGTCACAAAGCGCCCCTCAGGCAATTCTGATGAAAAGGCCTGATCATTGTTCACTGGTTGGCCTTGAAGAACTACTGCTTGATCCACCGAAAAGCACCTAAAGCAATCAGGTTTTAATACAGTTCATCCTTCCTTAGGGGTCTTAAAAATTATGATCTTTGAGGGGCACCTGGCTGGCTCAGTTGGTGGAGCATGCGACTCTTGATCTCGGGGTCATGAGTTTGAGTCGTAGGGTGTGGAGATTACTTAAAAAAATAAAATCTTTAAAAAGAAAATTGTGATCTTTGAGGCAATTGTTTGATTAGAGGTTCGGGGGAGAAGGGGAAAGAATTGTCAAAAAACAACTTATTTCTTTTATTCCTTAGAGGGGAAGGGATACATAACAGGTAGAGGAGATATCTCTTGATAAAAGACCTAGATGAACAAACATGGTATGTTTGTGCTTTTAACAAACACATGTTTTAGATGAGAATTTTGAGTTTTACTTTCATATTAGAAGCTCATATCTTTCTTTATTCATTGGTCTTCCAGGGAAGAAGGCAGTGATTCATGAGGATTCTTGGTTATTCTTCATTAATAGGCAATTGGTCAATGATTCTTCATTATTAAATAGTTCAAGATTTTACTAATCAATTTATAGTTGATATACATTTCCTGCCTCTCCTCCCATTGCCTACCTCACCCTCATCAACATCTCCATCATAAGCAGGAGCAAGGGATTAGAAATGAAACACAAGTACACTCAGTGTTGCTGTGATCAGCTCAGAGTGTAATTTCAAGATGCACTTAATATACTTAGTTTCTTTGTGGGTGTTAATGCTCTCTGACTTTAAAATGAAATGCAAAGCAAAATCCATTATCAGACAGCAGTCAATCACACTCTAGGGAGAGTTTGCATAAATGTATTCCCTTTGCAGGGTTTTGAAATTTTGGAACATATCATCATATCATCATAAAACGAAAGGATTTCCTTACCTTATACCCTTGCTTGGGCTGACTCTAAGCCTGCTCTAGTCATTCTGTGGTATCTAGGGATGGTGGGGGAACTTGACTGGTTTCTTCTCTGTCATCTCTCTGCTTCTGTGTAAGGACCAGGATAGAAGCTGGGGACACACTGGTGGGGCATCAGGAAGTAGAAACCAATTAGGGCTAACTTGGGCTATGGGGTACATTTGTAGGGAACTCTGGATTGGAGGAGGAGTTGGGCCTCTCTAAAAATGTGTGTTAGCCACATGGCATTAAGAGATTGTAGCTTTCTATAAAGTATGCAGAAGATTAGGATTGAATTCCAATTCTTTCACCAACTAGTTTGGCTTTAGGCAAGTAATGTAACTTCTATGAATCCTACTTTCCTTTTCTGTAAAAAAAGGGGAATCTCTAAGATCCTTCCTGATGATATTAATTTAGGTCTATGATCCTATTAGGAAAATGGTCATTATCATCCCTGATCAGAAATACTGTAGGATTAACAGAGCATGAAGAGAAAGACTGAAAATGTGGTTTGTTTGTATGGTATAATAAAGAATACATCTGGTTTTTGCCCTCAGTTCCTGGCACAAAGCTTCCAACACCCACAGAATTTCCTGAATGACCAGAGTGTCTTTGTTATGCTAATGAGGCAACACAGGGTGGGTCCTGAGATAGCTTTAGGATGTGGTCACCAGAAAGACCAACCACTTAAGGGTTGGAATGTTGGGCCAGCCCAACCTCCACAGAGGGGAGATTGAGTTCAGTCATGTGGTCAATGATTTCATCAATCATGTGTAATCGTGTGTAATCATGATGCCCCAATAAAATCTCTGGACATTGAGATTCAGTAAAGCTTCCCAGTTGATGAACACATTGTTGGGCTGGGAGGATGACATGGTTAGATTCCATTAGGAGAAGGCATGGCAGTTCTGTGCCCCCTCCTGTCTGCCCCCTCCTCCTGCCCCCAAACCTTGCCCTATGTGTCTCTTCATTTGGCTGTTTTTGAGTTGCATCCTATATACTCAACTGAAATCACAAGTAAAGCTTTAAACGATCTCTGTGAGTCATGCCAGCAAATTATTGAACCTGAAAGGGTTATGGGAATCCTCAAATGTAGAGCTGGTTGATCAGAAGTGCATGTGGCCTGGGAACCCCACTTGTGGCTGGCATCTGAAATGAGGGCAGTCTTGTGGAATATGAAACCTTTAAGCCTATGTTAGTGTGATACTAACTCCAGGTAGTTAGTATGAAAACTGTGTTGCAAGACACCCACTTGATGTTGGAAAGTTGTTATCAGTTTGCCTAGAATTAATATGAATTATAATATTTTATATGAACTTCCCACCTTTATGCTTTATTTCAATAGCATAATGCTTGTATTTGTAATTGAATATGTGAACTTATATATTTAATATTTAATATAAAATTATTTGATTACAGTCCCAGACTATGTTCATGGATACCCAACCTTTAGTTTATGTTCACTTATTTTGGTCATCTGCTTACATAGTATGTGCATTACTTAAAAAAGAATAAGGAAATAAAACTAAGAGAGTCCTTTAAAAATTGTTTTGCTTTGGGACACCTGGGTGGCTCAGTCAGTTGAGCATCTGACTCTTGATTTTGGCTCAGATCATGATCTCAGGTTCATGAGATCAAGCCCTGCATCGGGCTCTGTGCTGGGCATGGAGCTTGCTTGGGATTCTTTCTCCCTATCTCTCTGTGCCCCTCCCTCCTCCTAAAAAATAAAAATTGGTTTTGCTTTTAAAAAATAATGTATTAAGTCATCAGGTATTAATTAACTAATTAATTAATTAATGCAAGACATTAATTGATCATTCAGATAGTAGCTGTCAATGTAGAACTAGAAGATAGACATGTTCAGGGAAAGAGTCCAGGTTCTGATGATTTGAGAAGGAAAGTGTCTGTGATATAGACTAGATGTGTTCATCCATTTAATTTTTCTCTACTTCCCAGGCACATGAGAAGACTTTCCAGATCCTTAGCAGTTATGTGAAGGCCATATGACTAGTTTTGGCCAATGGGTTATAAGAAGAAACAAGTGTCATTTCCAATCAGAAGGCACTCATGAGCAGATGTGAATGCTCTGTGTCACATCAGACTCTGAAGCTGTGTTAATATGGTGGCGTCACGAGCTGGTGGATCCTCCATCAGCCTGGATTGCTGAGTGACTGCAGAGCCTTCTGCTGACCCACATGGGCTGTGCAACATGAGGAAGAAATAAATCTTTGTTATGTGAAACTACTAATAGTTTGGGATTAATTCATTACCATAGCGAATTGTAAGTTATTCTAACTAATGTAGTGACTTTGGGTACCTTTTTAGTGTGGTTCTAAATTCCTGTCCTGGGTTGAGCTCTTGAATGAATCCTGAGGTTCTCAGTGGAAGATCTGAGCTGATGTAAAAGAATGAAGAGGCAAATCTTAGAGATAAGGAGCACTACTTAGCCAGCATTACATATTGGTTTTTCACAAGGTGGCCAGATATTTGAGCTGCAAGGACCCTTAGAGATCATTCAGCTCACTAGCAAACACCACTGGTTGCATACCTAAATCCATTCCTCACCCTTTTTTTCTTGTTTACAGAGCCCATGTGCCCAGGGAATGGCTTCCCTGGGCTCCCTGGTCTAAGCTAGTCATGTGACCCCACCCCCTTGGCAGTGATCTTTCTTGGAGTGGTCACGTGACTCCGTTCTGGCCAATGTTAGGTAAGAGGCTGTCTCCGGGGGCCTCCTGGGAAAGGCTTTCCTTGCCCTCAAAAAGAGATGTCTCATAAAAAGGCGTTCCCTTTTGTACCTCAGCGCATGGCTGTGTATGATGCTTGGAACATAAGAGAACTTGGTTCTTGGTTGTTGAGACTCTGAATAAGGCAACCCTGGAAGGGCCCCTCATCTGGACTTCTCAGTGTGCCAGATGAAATGTGGTTGTTGTAAAGTCACTTGAAGCCCCAAACCTCCTGTCTGATGTGCTACTCCCATCATTTTGCAGGTGGAATCTGCCATGTGTTGACCTTAACTCTCTTTCACTATGTGTAAGTTCTAGAAGAAATCTGTGTAGGGCTCCTGGGTGGCTCAGTTGGTTAAGCGTTTGCCTTGGGCTCAGGTCATGATCCCAGGGTCCTAGCATGGAGTCCCGTACCGAGCTCCCTGCCCAGAGAGGAGTCTGCTTCTCCCTCTCCCTCTGCCTCTCCTCCTGCTCATGCGCTCGCTCTCTCTTTCAAATAAATAAATAAGATCTTAAAAAAAATCTGTGTATAAAATGTTATCACTGCTTAAAAAACAGTTTTATTGCTGCAATTTACATACTATGCAATTCACCCATTTAAAGTGCACAATTCGATGGCTTTTGGTATATTCATGGAGTTGTGTGTCCATCACCACAATCAGTTTTAGAATATTTGTATTACCCTAAAAAGAAACTGTACCCATTGGCAGTCACTCCCTATATGAGTCAGCTTGGGCTACCTAAGAAAATACCCTAGACTGGGTGGCTTAAAAGTAGAAATTTATTTCTCACAGTTCTGGAGGCTGAGAAGTCCAAGATCAAGGTGCTGGCAAGGTAGATTTCAATCTGAGGCTTCTTCCCTGGGCTTGTAGGTGCTGCCTTCTCCCTGCGTGCTCATGTCACCTTTCTGTTCATGCTCTGGGACAGAGAGCAAACTCCCTGGTATCTCTTGGTATAAGGGCCCTAATCCTGGGGAGCAGGGCCCCGCTCTTATGATCTCATTTAATCTTAATTACCTCCATACAGGTCCTATATGCAAATATAGTCACCCTGGGGGTTAGCTTCCATGAATTTTGGGGGAATATTATTCAGTCCATAGTACTCCCCATTCCTTCCTCCCTTCCCCCAAACCCTGCAACCACTAACCTGCTTTGTTTCCACAGAAACACTGGGCATCCACTGTTTCATAATTGGTATGATTTATGATACCCCTACTCCCTACCCAAATTCAGAACAGGATGGACAGAGGGGCCAGATGGAAAAGTAATGTCAGCTTTACTGATGCTCATGCTCAGCTGAAGTGTGGGGGACCCCGACTTCATCCTGGGAGCCAACCAGCGAGGCATCCCCCCCAGTTGGCACAGCTGGGCAAGTGCAGACCCCTCCCTCGGGCCCTGTTCCTATGCGGCAGAGAGAAGCACAGCACACCGGCCTTCTGCAGGCTGAGAATCCCCAGCTCCTCTTCCCAAACTCACCCACCAGCCAGTCCTGTCCCCAGGAGGAGTGAAGGGGGCAGAACTTCCTGTGGAGCCTTCACAGGAGCTTCACCTCAGCTGCAGGGGCTATGCCCCTCCACGCTGTGACTGAAATGACAATTTCATTTCTAGAACTTCCTGTTTGTCTTGATTTGCAGTCATTCTAAAACTCTCTGGCCATGTTGCAGTAACATTTTTTCCCCCAAGTGTTTGAAATCCACATTCCTAAACCTAAGGCGACAGGTCAGTCTGTGGCCAGGACCCCCTTCCTTTGTTGCCCTGGGCTCCAAGATACAGGGATCTCTTTCTCCTCAAGACACCTTCAGCCAATGGTTTGAATTCCATTCAGAGCCATGGATTCTCTTGCAAGGCCTCTCTGTTCTCTGCAGGAGGGGCAGGAGCTCACCACCCTCTCTCCTTCACTCACTCCCAGCGGGCAACTGAGTGGTTGATCCTCATCCCTGCTTTATCTGGTTCCCAGGTTAGTATTTGACCTGTGCTAAGAAAAAACAGTCACCTGCTGATCTCAGATGACTGGACAAAATCCAGAACTAAAAGTGGACATTGACATACCTCACACAGCCTATCAGGGTTGATTTTGTGTACATGGATTTACCATGCACATAGTTATTACCCAGGTCACAGGTCATTCCTGCCCTCGTAGTGAGGTTCCTCCAGAAGGATTGCTTTGATAAAGAAGAGGGATGGAGATTAAAAAAGGGAATGATTTTCCCTCTTGAGGCAATAATCCTGAAGATTCTTTGTCTCTTGGGTGTTGGAATCACGGTAGTAGCAAGAGAACTGAGGCACAAGAGGGGAAGTCTGGTTTACCTCTTACACGCCTCATTATCTCCACACTCCCCCATCATCTCCACACTCTCTCCATCATCTACACATTCACCCCCATTATCTCCATGCTCACTCCCCATTATCTCCACACTCCACCATCATCTCCACACTCTCCCCTTCCATGTCCACACTCCCCCTTCAT
>NW_023270709.1:9853060-10026337 GCF_011800145.1 Mirounga leonina
CCATCATCTCCACACTCTCCCCTTCCATGTCCACACTCCCCCTTCATCTCCACACTCACCTCATCCTCTCCACATTCCCCCCATCATCTCCACACTCACCCCATCATCTCCACATTCCCCCATCATCTCCACACTCTCCCCATCATCTCCACATTCCCCCATCATCTCCACACTCCATCATCTGCACATTCTTCCATCATCTGCACATTCCCCCCATCATCTCCACACCCCATCCTCTCCACATTCCCCCATCATCTCCACACTCACCCCCATCATCTCCACACTCACTCCCCATCATCTCCACATTCCCCCCATCATCTCCACAGTCACCCCACCATGTCCACATTCTCATCATCTCCACATTCACCCCTATGTCTCCTCACTGTGAGTTCTGGAATTGCCAATCACAGGGCATGAGGCAAAGAGATATCTTTCAGAGTCTGACTCTTCACACAAATTTAAAAATGCAAGACATTGTGATAACTTTGATCACTTTAACTTCTCTTTACAAGCCATCTTCTTCCTGGTTTCCCAGAGTCATGGAGCAGTTCTTGAGGGCGCTTCAATTACAATGCCTGTCGCTTCCTGATTGAGGGCTTTTGCAGTTTGGACTCCTTTATGTCTTACAGTTACTGAGACTATTCCTATAAATCAGAATAGGTTCAACCTCTGTAATTGCTTGGTTTCATTTTAATATTTCATACACACATTACTCAGGATTAATGTGTATATTAAATATTAAATGTTCCACTCTTTACTTCCAGGGTTCATCTTCCCACCCTGGTACAAGGGCACCATGCCAGTGCATGTGTGTGTGTGTGTGTGCATGTGTGAATGTATACACACGCATATACACACTCACACACACTACTTGGCAGACTTATTGAAATCTTACAGATACGAGTTTAGATTGGATTCACGATAAGGTGCCAGGCACATCATGATAAAGGAACAGATGCTTCTATTCTTCCTCTGACTACTGTGTCACTTCTCTCTTTCTGCCTCTACTCCCCGAAAACATGTTCATACCCCCCATTCTCCCTGTTCCAAATGGGCTGAGTGTGACCAGAGGAAAACTGACTGTCCAGTCTCCCTCTGACTCTGACTAAATAAACATGACTATCATGAAACGTCTCCAGTATTGAAATGCGACTCTCCTGGGGGCGCCTGGGTGGCTCAGTTGGTTAGGCGACTGCCTTCGGCTCAGGTCATGATCCTGGAGTCTCTGGATCGAGTCCCGCATTGGGCTCTCTGCTCGGCAGGGGGTCTGCTTCTCCCTCTGACCCTCCCCCCTCTCATGCTCTCTGTCTCTCATTCTCTCTCTCTCAAATAAATAAATAAAAAATCTTAAAAAAAAAAAAAAAAAAGAAATGCGACTGTCCTGGAAGGGTCTTCTCAAATATGCCTGATCATTTCGGCAGAGCCATTTCCTGGCGGAGTCACTTCCTGTTTGTAGTGTCTTCACCACACATCAGAATGATGTCTGAATGAGTCTTCATCCTTATGCTCAATACCTATTTGTTGAATGACGACAGGGTTGTTGTCCCCACTGCACAGGTTCAGCGCCTGGCTCTGGGTCTTGCACCTCGATGCTCAGTTCGGATTTCTGCAAGAATGAGTGACTACGGACAGGTCCTGTGTCCTGCTGGTGTTGCAAGCTCCAGAATGAGGCAGAAGTCCCCCTTTGTGCCCCAAGGGGGATGAGGATGTGAGAGGTGACATAAATACCAAGCAAGGGAACCGAAATTGTGGGTGAGCTCTCTTGGCAGGATTTCTCAAAATTGTATTCTTTTTTTTTTCCCCAAAATTTTCTTCTTGCCTTGGTTTTACTATGCCACAGAAGCAGTTATCTGCACAAACTACCTTCTTTTGATTGCCCAATACAAAAATAGTTTTACATGACACAAACACATTTTCTACTTATCATAGGAAATGTGAGAAATAGAGGCAAGCCAAAAAAAAAAAAAAAAAAAAAGTAAAAAGGAAAAATCATCTGTAGTCTAATTCTACCACTCAGAGATTCTACTGCTATTTCCGGCGTGGTCTTTGTCATTCACTCACTCCCTCACTCGGCACCCATATCGAGCACCTACTGTGTCTGTGCGTTGTTCCAGGCACCATTCTGGGGCGAGAGCAATGAACAAGACAAGATCCCTGCTTTCATGGAACTCACAGTCCAGAGGGGAGCACCGAGCAGATGGACAAAGAAGAGAATTTCAGTGATGCCACAATTCTGTGCAGACAATTTGCATGCTATGGCAGTGAGGGGCTGGGTGACAGCTGTGGTCAGGAGCTGGGGAAGGCCTCCCCAAGGAAGGGACATTTGAGCTAAGATCTGACTGATAAGAGCCTGCTAGGGTGAGCTGAGCAGTCATAGAGGGCCAGACCTCGAAAGGCAGACTGTAACCTCACAGGCTATAGCCCTGAGCTGGGAATTGATTTAGATATTTGAAACGTTTTGGTCACTGAATGGAGAATAATGGATGAAGGGATCAGAGAAAATCAGGAGGGGATTGCATTAGCCCAGATGAGAAACCAAGGACCACTGTTCTTCCAGTGTTTTGAAAAAAAAAAAAAAATTAAGACATATTTTCATAAAATGTATTTGTATGGATTTAATATAGTTTTGAATGAGATTATGCTGTACATATAACTTCCAATCCACCACTCAGCTTACTATTCATATTATGACCACTTTGTTTCTTTGTCACTTGATATTCTTCTAGGCACCATTGTAAATGGTTAGTCACTATACTGATATGGAATCCTGACACACTCTAGCCTCACAAACTGATTTGTGATGACAAAGAGAAACTGTATGCTGGACTCTCAAGGTCCCATGAGACTAGTAGACCAAGAAAAGAACAAGTAGATTTACAGTAGATTCTCAATGACAGTCATCATAATGATGTGAACAAGAATAGTTACTCTTAAGTGATTACTACATGTCAACTTCTGTTCCATGTGCTTCACATGTATTAACTCAGCCAGTCCTCATCTCTCCTAATCTCTGGGAGGAAGGCACTATTATTCTCATTCTCATTTTATTGATGAGAAAAAGGAAGCAAAGAGCATTAAGTAAATCTATGTGAGGTCTTTTATCATCAGTCTCTTTATTAAAGAAGCACAGGGGCGCCTGGGTGGCTCAGTCAGTTAAGCGTCTGTCTTCAGCTCAGGTCATGATCCTAGGGTCCTGGGATTGAGTCCCACATCGGGCTCCTTACTCAGTGGGGAATCTGCTTCTCCCTCTGCCTGCAGGTCTCCCTGCTTGTGTGCACGCTCTCTCTCTCTCTCTCTAAAATAAATAAATAAATAAAATAAAGAACCACAATATTCAAAACGTAAAAACAACCCAAGCGTCTGTTGACAGATGAATGGATGAAGAAAATGTGGTCTATACATACAATGGAATATTATTCAGCTTCAAAAAAGAAGGAACTTCAGACACACGTTACAACATATATGAAACTTGAGGATATGATGTTCAGTGAAATAAGCCATTCACAAAAGGACAAACGTTGCATGAGTCCACTTATGTGATGAGGTCCCTGGAGGAATCAAATCCACAGAGACAGAAAGCAGAAGCGTGGTTACCAGGGGCTGGGGTGGAATGGGGGATGGGGAGTCAGTGTTTCACGGATAGAGAGTTTCAGTTTGGGAAGATGAAAAAGTCCTGATGGTGATGATTGTTGCCTAACACTGTGAATGTGCTTCCTGCCACTGAACTACACAGAAAAATGGTTAAGATGCTTAATTTTATGTGATGTATATTTTGCTCCAATTAAAAAAATGCACACTTCTTTCTCCAAAAGAGTTCCCAGCATGTTCAGTGCGAAGCCTTCAAATTTAAACATAACCACACTTAATAAGAGTGAAACAAATTTGTTTGGCTTAAAGGAGTATTCCTCAGTCCTTCCAAAATTAGTTGGAATACCCTCAGACTGAATGTTCTAGGCATGGAAATGTTTATCTTAAAAAGGAAATGTTCTCAGAGGGTGCAGTTTGAAATGAGGGAGTGAAAACGAAACACGTTTCAAACGTAGCTATGTTGTTTGTTATTGTGAATGAAGGGACAAATAAAGGCACTTTTAAAGAACCTTCACAAAATGCATAGAAAGCTTTGATGACTTGGAAGATTATGTGGGGCTGGAGATTCTCTTCCCCCAAACAAGATATTATGCTGCTCTGCGTGATGAAGCAAAACCAGACCAGCTTTTACTGGAACATGAATTTTGAGCTGTCGGGACCCAATGTGCCCATGGCAGATGCTGTTGGTGCCAGACCTACATCTCTCTGGCCTATCCCTGAGGTGGCTTGCCAGCTGTCCTTGTACACATCCATGGCCTGTGCACCTCTCTGGACTGGAGCATTGGCTGGCCTCTGGTGGGTGCTTTGCCTGGTGTAGGCAGGCTAGAAGGGTCAGAGAGTTAAATGCTCCTGGATCAAGCATGGGACTGCAGGTGGTGGATAAATACCCCAGCTCCCTCACTCTCAGACGGACCATTCTGAGGTGCGCTCTGCTCAGAGAAATGGAGCCCGCTTGCCTACAGCAGGAACTCATTAATATATGATAGGTGGAATTTCTTTCTTCCCTTATGGTGCTTCCTGGGGTTTCCTCCTAAAGGAACTACTTGGATCCATATTCTTTTTAGCTTTAAGAAATGTTTTTTTTATTTTTATTGTATTATGTATGTATGTAAAATATACATAACATAAAATTAAAACCTTTTTACCATTTTAAGTGTTCAGTTCTGTGGTATTAAGGTTATTCATATCATTGTGCCGCCACCACCACTGTCCATCTTCAGAACGTTTTCATCTTCCCAAGCTGAAACTCTGTCCTCATTAAACACTAACTTCCGCATTCCCTCCCTAAACCCCAGATCCTGGCAACCACCACTCTACTTTCTGTGTCCATGAATCTGACTGCTCTAGGTACCACATAAAATTGGATCATACAGTATTTGTCCTTTTGTGATTGGCTTATTTCACTAAGCATCTTGTCTTCAAGTTTCATCCATGTTGCAATATATGACAAGATCTCCTTCCTTTTTAAGGCTCGATAAGATTCCATTGTAGGTGTCCACCACGTTTTGTTTATCCATCCATCATCTAGGGACACTTGGGTTGCTTTGAATCCACACTCTTATCTCAAGGTCTTTTTTGGAGAGAAACTAAGATATTTTGAATACTGTCCAGGAGGGAATTCATGTGATGGTTACTGGAAGTTGGAATCAACGAGTTAAATGGAAGGATCCCAGAACTCCTTGTGATGGAGACCCCTTCATCTTAGCCTGAAGAGGCATCTATACCATCAATATGTGGGCAGTGGAAACAGAAGTTAAGGAACATGGGTGACGTGCAAAGAAAAATGAGTTCAGTTTTAAATATTGAGCCCAGTGAATATGACCTTGCAGTGGTCCCAACATTTGAGTAAGGTTATGTGTTAAGCTCTGTCAAATGTCAGATGGCTAGTGAATATTTGACTTAGGTCCTGAGCTACAGAAGAAGTGTATATGCAAATGTCACAGATTAAAAGACTGTAGTATTAAGCAGATCAGTGCTATTTGCTGTCACAGTATCCACAATACACTGCTCCAAGTGGTTCTCGTGGACTTGTAAATATGTGGGACCCAATTACCAGTTCATTGACATGCGCTTCCTCATGGTGTCACTCTCCTTCAGCAATGAGGGGACCACACTCACAATTCATATGTAGGAAATACATGACCTGGGACATTCTGAAGGTGGTATCTGCATGCACTAAGGACAGGATGAAGAAGCAGAACCCACGTTCACCTAATTATCCAGTGAAAGTAGGAATTACCTTTGTGCAAAGCGGAGCTTTTCCCCTACAAACATGTGCCTGTCCCAGGAGGGATAATTTGTAGTGAATACAGACACCTTGTGTACTTGGAGTCTCTCTCTTTTGTATCTTACAAAGAACTTGTTTAGAGTCAGGAGTACCTGTGTGCCCCACACCTGCTCGGGAAGAGCTTCCAAACATCTTTGCACACGAAAAACACTTAAACAAATGCATTTTATTTCCTATTAGTGTTACCCAATCTTTCATTAGCTTCATAAACACTCACCTCCACCCATATGATCTTAATACTCTACTAGGGATAAAAAACTACATTATCTTAGCAGTTGGTATCAAAATCCTTTTAGGAGAGACACAGGAGACTTTCCTCTGAGCTCCCACAGCACTTTCCCAATACTTTTTAAATTTTTTTTTTAATGTGGTAAAACTATAACAAAATGTACAATTATAACTACTTTTAAGTGCAGCTTAGTGGCATTAAATACATTAAGTACATTGTTATGTAGCCATCCCCACCATCCATCTCCAGAACTTTCTTCATGTTGTAAAACTAAAACTCTATACATATTAAAAATAACTCCCCATTCCCTCCTCCCCCCAGGTTCCTGGCAACCACCATTAGACTTTCTGTCTTTGTGAATTTGACTTCTCTAGGTGGCTCAGATAAGTAGAGTCATATAGTATTTATTTATTTATTTTAGAGAGAGGCTGGGGGAGGGGCAGAGGGAGAAGGAGAGAGAGAATCCTCAAGCAGTCTCCCTGCTAAGCACAGAGCCTGACATGGGGCTCGATCCCATGACTCTGAGATCACGACCTGAGCTGAAATTAAGAGTTGTGCACTTCACTGACTGAGCCACCCAGGTGTCCTAGAATCATATAGTATTTAACCTTTTGTGGGTCTGGCTTATTTTACTTAGTGTAATGTCCTCAAGATTCATCCGTGTTGTAGCCTGGGTCAGGATTTCTTTCTTTTCCAAGACTGATAATATTCCACTGTATCTAAATACCGCAATTTTGACCTATGCTTTTTTAAATTGGGATTTAATTGACATATAACATTATATTAGTTTCAGGTGTAAAACATAATGGTTTGATACGTGTATATATTACAAAATGATCACCACAATAACTCTAGGTAATATGCATTACCACACATAGTTACAATTTCTTTCTTACAATAGAGAGTTTAAGATTTACTCTGTTAGAACCTTTCACAAATACAATACACTATTATTAACCCATAGTCACCATGCTGTACATTACATTACTTATTTTATAACTGAAGTTTGTACCTTTTGACCATCTTTAGCCATTCCTCTCTCCCCCTACCCCTGACCTTGGGAGACCTGTATCTATTAGTTCATTTTTTTTAAAGATTTAACATGTTATTGAGATAATATGGTATTTGTCTTTCTCTGTCTGACTTATTTCACTTAGCATAATACCCTCTAGGTCCATCCATGTTGTCACAAATGGCAGGGTTTCCTCCTTTTTCATGGCTGTGTAATATTCCATTCATACCACATTCTCTTTATCCATTCATCTATTGATGGGCACTTAGGTTGTTTCCATGTCTTGGCTCTTGTAAATAATGCTGCAATGAACATGGGGATGCAGATCATCTTCCGAGTGAGTGTTTTCATTTCCTTTGGGTAAATACTTGGACATGGGATTACTGAATCATGTGATAGTCCTATTTTTAGTTTTTTGAGAAACTTCCATACTGTTTTCCATAGTGGCTGCACCAGTTTACATTCCCACCAACAGCGCACAGGGTCCCCTTTTACACACAGCCTCGCTGACCATCATTATTTCTTGTCTTTCTGATAACAGCCATCCTAATAGGTGTAAGGTACTATCTCACTGTGGTTTTGATTTGCATTTCTCTGGCCTGTACTTTTGATACAGCACTTACCAGCTACTGTCTCTTTTAGCCTATAAGCTGCATGCGGACACAAACACACTAAAGATTAATACTTGGAATTCATTCACCTTCCCATGTGTCAGGGGAGCTAGTTTAACATAAGGACGTATTACTCAAAGAGTCGGTTAATGGTAATATTACACAAACACACACACACACACACACACACGTCCCAGAATAATATGTGTCGGGGCATGATTGTTACTATGACACTATGAGTGAGAGAGGGTAACCTGGTCCTACCTATAGATTAATTGCTTTACTGACTGATTTGTTGATTAATTCATTCATCTGACAAATGACATCTTGCTGATGACTGAGACCACAACACAGATACAATCCTTGCCTTCCTGGAGTTTCCAACTAATGGGGGAGAAGTTAAAAAATAACTTCTCACCTAAATACATAATTACAAGTTGTGATAAGAAGGGGCACCTGCACCCCAATGTTCATAGCAACAATTTCCACAATAACCAAGGAGGAGACACCCTTCAACGGATGAATGGACAAAGAAGATGTGGTTCATATACACAAAGGAATATCACTCAGCCATCAGAAAGGGTGAATACCCACCATTTGCATCAACATGGATGGAACTGGAGGGGATTATGCTAAGTGAAATAAGTCAAGCAGAGAAAGACAATTATCATATGGTTTCACTCCTATTTGAAACATAAGGATTAGCATGGAGGACCATAGGGGAAGGGAGGGAAAACTGAATGGGAAGCAATCAGAGGCTCTCAACTCCGGGAACCAAACTGAGGGTTACAGAGGGGAGGAGGGATGGGGTAATGGGGTGATGGGCATTAAGGAGTGCATGTGATATGATGAGCATTGGGCGTCACAGGCAACTAATGAATCATTGAACACTACATCAAAAACTAATGATGTTCTATATGTTGGCTAACGGGACATAATAAAAAAAAGAAGAAAAAAAAAGAGCTGGGAAGAAAATAGCATATAGGCTGGTGTATGAGACACAACAGAAACATATATGTCCTCTAATGAGATTTTTTTAAATAAAAAGAAAACATATTCCTTGGATGTCTGACCTCTGATTGACATTGACAGAGGGAACTCCCATCTTGGAAACTTCTTTCCTCCAAAACCTAACAATGTGAACAACAAAAAAATGAAAGTCAGGAAAGGGCAATTGTCAAAAAGATAAGAAATGAGTGTTCAAAAAACAGCTCAGCAGCCCCATCCCGTTCCCCTCAGTGCCTAACTCCACCCTCCATAGAAACACTATCTGGGAGAAATACATATATGAAACCCTGACAAATGGCATAAATGACCTCCAAACTGTAGCGAGGCAGAAGAGAGGCTGCTGGGGGGTGGCAGGCGAGCCAGTGCCAACAGCAGGTGACCTAGGAGACCGTCAAGCAGGATGGCGCAGGGAGGTCTGAGCTGGGCAGATGCCACCATTTAGATGTCAAGTGGAGAATTAGGAGCCAGCAAAGAGAAAGAGGGCTCAGAGACAAAGAGGGGAAACCATGATGTCGAGATGCTGAGAGAGGAGGGTGTGATAAGTGCTATGGAGAGATGCCCTGGGGTGAGCATTAAGCACTGTCATTGGACCTGGCAAATGGAGATGAGAGTTTGCTCACCAAGAGAGCTTTGAATGGTCAGATCTTCTGATCCTCCAGCTAATGACACTCGGGCCCCTTGAGAGTCATTTTGACCACTGCCATCAATCTAGAGTGGTTGGTGGAGATGTCCATTAAGACAGCATCACAAGCACAATTCATAGTCACCACCATGATGGTGGAATTGGATGATTCACCACCTGCAGGACACTAAGCATCCTCATGATACGTGTACTGCAGCCTCCTCTTCCATAGCTCTCTCAGTGTCGCCACAAGGTCTAGCTTCTACTCTCTGTTGCATGAAAAAGCCAAAAATCTGAGATTAGGAGGACATGTCTGTGGGGAAGAAAAGCCTCAAAGCCCAGTGCAGTCGGCTGTCATTGCCAAAGATGACCCATCCCCTTCTAGGAGTGGCTTCCATTGGTCTTCACATCCTCCTCTCAGCTTCAACCAGGTCTGTGAGCCTGAGAGCTTTGTCTGTCTTCAGTCAAGGATGCTTGTTGGTTCTGGGTGAGCAATTTGAAAGTCACTCATGCAGCTAGAGGCTTTCCTGAAAGATCTTCATCTCTGCCAGGCAGGATATGAGCTGACAGGTAATCCCTTTTCCATTTGGTATCAATATTTCTAGTAGTTTTGTGTGTTCATTTTGTCATCATTTAAAAATGTGAGTTATTAACATGTCACAAACACTACTCTGTATTCTCAGGATAATTTTGTAGCATTAATTTATGTTTTCCTTCCTGTGTATTTTTCTTTCTCTTCTCCCATTCAAGTAGCTAACAAGTTACTTGGGTGGAAAGTAGGAGCTATTTCCAAGATGTTTTTTTTTTTTGCCCCTGATTTTTATTTATAAGCATTTTTGGGCACTGTGTCCTGCTCCCAGAGGTGGCAACACTTCAACGAGAAATGGGCTGTGGAATCCCTAGCCTTGTCAAATATTCCTGTGCCCTGAGGCACCTGGGCAGCTCAGTCGGTTGAGCATCTGATTGATTTCTGCTCAGGTCATGATCTCAGGGTCATGAGACCGAGCCCCGTTTTGGGCTCTACCCTCAGCTCAGAGTCTGCTATTCCCTCTCCCTCTGCTCCTCCCCACTACCCACTTGGATGTGCATGTGCACTCTTTTTCTAGAATAAATAAATAAATCTTAAAAAAGTATTCCTGAGTCCCAAGAATCTCATAGGCATATCAGGGTGCTTGACATTTGGAGTTACTTAGACCAATAGGGGGCCTCCTGTCATCAATCCTCCAAGATTGGCAGAAATATTTTAGTGACTCTCTAGCACAGCCAAGGACCTGAGGACTGGTCAGTCAGTGTCCCAGAGGAGCTGATGACAGACACAGCAGGACCCATCCCTTGGCCTTGGCCCAGGTAAGTCCCTGACACCTTTTCATTTCACTGGAGATAGGGAAAGAGCCCTAAGAATGATTGAGGTTGAGTTTTCCTCCAGCTCAGAGAATGTGGGCACCAAGTCAAAATTAATTTGATCTAAAAAAATTTTTTTAATGCATTTTTCCTGGTGCATTCGAATCTGAGGTCCGAGAATGGTCATACCTGTCTCATACTACGTTAACTTGAAGAAGTCAAAGTACAACCAGCTCTTGATTTTGTGGCCCGTGGAAAAGAATGGCACATAGAAATGGAACCCACTGCTAATTCCAAACGGTTTTTCCTCATTTAAAGCCTTTCATTTTTGTTCTTCACTAAACAGCAGCAAGATGATTTTTCCTACTTTCTCCCTTTCTTCTCGTTGTCATTTAAAAATCGTACACAGCCACTTTGAAAAGGAGTTTGGCAGATTCTTATAACATTAAACATGCACTTACCACATGATCTGGCAATCCCACTCCTAGGTATTTACACAACAGAAATGAAAACATATGTCCACACAAAGGCCTGAACATGAATGTTCATAGCAACTTTATTCATCATTGACAAAAACTGGAAATGATCTGAATGTCCAGCTGGTATGAGGAACCCCAATTTGGTATATCCATATCATGAAACACTACTCAGCAAACTCAGTGAATGAATTACTGATACATGCAACAATATGGAGGGAGCTCTAAAGTATAATGCTCCGTGAAAGTGGCTCAACACAAGAGTGCATGCTGTATGATTCCACCCATACGAAATTCTATAGATACCACAGCCGAGTGATTGGCAGGACGGGGGGAGAAGAGGGGGAGGGGGGTTACGGAGAGGGGATTGACTGCAAAGGGGCACAAGGGAGCTTTTGGGAGTGCTGGAAATGTTCCATATCCTGATTGGGGTGATTGGTAACATGACTACGCACATTGGCCACCACCCATCAAATTGTAACTTTAAAAATTGGTGAATTCTACTGTATGTACAAAAAGCTCAAAAAAGCTGACAAAATCCTAAGGAAGGAGTAGAGATGAAAGTAATGAAGGTATTGAATAACTAATTCCTGGATACTGGAGAGACCTGTGTAAAGACTCCACAGCTTGCTCATGCCGGTTTTTCTTTCCTTTCTTTTTAAAATTTATTTATTTGAGAGAGTGAGAGAACATGAGTGGGGGGGAGGGGCAGAGGGAGAGGGAGAAGCAGGCTCCCTGCTGAGCAAGGAGCCCTCTTCGGGTCTTGATCCCAGGACCCCGGGATCATGACCTGAGCCGAAGGCAGACGCTTAACCGACTGAGCCACCCAGGTGCCCCTCATGTTAGTTTTTCTTCCATGCTTTTGAATTGTATGTTGCTCACTCCCTCCACCCACCCACACTCCAATGTTCCAGTCAGAGGAGGCCCTCCACCTTCTCCAGCACCCCCTCTTTCCCTGTGAGAAGCTAGGCTGCCTTGGTTCAACACTATTAACTGCTATCTGGCTCCCAGTATAACATGAGCCAACATGAGCCCTTCCTCAACACCTCTTCCTCTGCAGTAGCTTACCCTTTTGCCTAGCTTCGCTCCACAGCCTTACTGCTGAGTGTGGGCAATATTTATCCCGCGTGTATTCGGATTCTCCAGAGAAACAGACCAATAAAGATCTCTATATCGTCTATCTATCTAGCTATCCATTCATCCATCCATCTATCCATCTATCCATCTATCTGTCCATCTAGCATCTATCTGTTTGTGTATCTATCTGTCTACCTCTCTAGAGAGAAAGAGAAAGAATGAGAGAGACTTTTATTTTATGGAGTTGGCTCCTGCAATTGTTGGGACTAGCAAGTCTGGAATTTGCAGGGCAGGCGAGCAGGCTGGAAATTCAGTGAAGAGCTGATGCAATCTTGAGTCCGAAAGCTGGGAACGCAGGCAGAATTTCTACATGGCAGTCTAGAAGTAGAATTCCTCCTTTTCTGAGTGTTTTGAGTCTTTGCTTTTAAGGCCTTCAACTGATTGGATGAGGCCCACCCACATTATGGAAGGTAATCTGCTTTACCCAAAGTCTGATTTAAATATTAATCACATCAGGGCACCTGGTGGCTCAGTCAGTTAACATCCGACTCTTGATTTTGGCTCAGGTCATGATCTCAGGGTCATGAGATTGAGCCCTATGTGGGTTCTGCACTGGGCATGGTGACTGCTTGGGATTCTCTCTCTCCCTCGCCTTCTCCCTCTACCCCTCCACCCTTCCACTCTCCCGCTCTCTTAAAAAAAATTGTAAAAAAAAAAAAAAAAAAGAAATATTAATCACATCTAAAAAATACCTTGATAGCAACATCTCAACTGGTGTTTGATCAAACAATGGTTACCTCAGCTTAGCTAAATTGCACATAAAATTAATCATCACACATCTTCATTAGCCTCTTTCCTCTCATTTAAAGCCATTAAAAGTCTGGGTTTACACTTCTGCTCTGCCCTTGGCTAGCTACCTTGGCTACCTTGGAATAGTTACTTCATTTCCCCAATATAAATCTGGAGCAATAATAGGATTGTTACACAGGAATTAAATGAATGAATATAAGAGAGTTAATACATTCAAAGAGCCTATAGAAGAGTATCCAGCACTATAAACCACTTACTACATGCCAGGCACTATTCTGTATTTTACATATATTAACTAATTTTTGAAAAAAAATTCTATTCATCTTTTTTTTTTTTTAAAGATTTTATTTATTTATTTGAGACAGAGAGAATGAGAGAGAGAGCACATGAGAGGGGGGAGGGTCAGAGGGAGAAGCAGGCTCCCCGCCGAGCAGGGAGCCCGACGTGGGACTCGATCCCGGGACTCCAGGATCATGACCTGAGCCGAAGGCAGTCGCTTAACCGACTGAGCCACCCAGGCGCCCAAAAAATTCTATTCATCTTAAAATTACATTTATGAGTCAAGAAACTTCCCAGTCATGGCCAATGAATGACTTGAATCAAAGAGCAGGGAGGGGAACCATATGTTTGAAGTAAATTGGACAGAATAAAGAAACGTTTCAAATGCAAATGTTCAAAAAAATGCCCTAGAGCATTCCCCTACTTACTTCCTTAGCAAAATTTAATCAAGGCCTAGCATTTAAGATGATTTTCAAAAGCTTTTTGCTCAATGATATTCTTGTTTTGCTGTTTTATTTAATCACTAGTATGGCAAAAGCCTTAGATTTCTCTTTTTTTGGTAGTATATAAAAAGCATTTCTCATGCATTATACTTGAAATAGCCTACTTGTGGGCTGGTGGGGGCCCAGTCACCATGGATCACATTTCTATGGGAAAATGTATTCTGAGATCCAAGCAAACGACTTACAAATGAACTTTTAGTAAATATCCCATCTCTAATTTGCTGGCTACTTTATTTTTATTTTTTTATTATGTTCAGTTAGCCACTGTATAGTACATAATTCATCCTTTTTTTTTTATCTTTTTTTTTTTAAGATTTATTTATTTATTTATTAGAGAGTGAGCGAGAGAGAAACAGCATGAGAGAGGAGAGGGTCAGAGGGAGAAGCAGGCTCCCCGCTGAACCGGGAGCCCGATGTGGGACTCGATCCCAGGACCCTGGGATCACGACCTGAGCCGAAGGCAGTCGCTTAACCAACTGAGCCACCCAGGCGCCCTACATAATTCATCCTTAATGCAGTGTCTACTTTAAACACAGACAGCATAACGAAGTGGGTAAGGACAAGACCTTTGACACTTTCAAACAGCTGTGAGGGTGACTCCCAGCCCGGCCACCTGCGGCCTTGTCACCGTGGGCAAATTGCTTAACCCCCAGAAGACTCAGTTCCTCAACTTGTTGTGAAGATTAATGAAGTTTTCTAGCACATAAAAAGTGCTCAGTAGATGAAATTATTCTGTTCTGGAGATCATCTCATGATCGTCGTAACATTTCAATCATTTGGTACCAAATATCCTAATACCTAGCTTTTCAAATGAGAAAAGTGAGCAGAGACATTATAGCTACTCTTCTAAATACTCCAATGCATACGCATCTATCCACATTTCTCCAGAGAGTATTTGTTCCCATTCAGGAACCTCCCATAATGCCCTGCTCTCTTGTGTCAGCAAGCACCAACCGAGATCAATGATTTCTGCATCGCCAAATCCTAAGGGCAGTTTACATCTTTTTTTTTTTAGAGAGAGGGCGCATGCTCATACCAGTGTGAGCGGGGGGGGGGGGGGGGGGAGGGGGAGGGGCAGAGGGAGAGGGAGAGAGAGAGACAATCTCAAGCAGACTCTACGCCGAGCCTGGAGCCAGACAGGGGGCTCGATCTCATGACCGAGCTGAAATCAAGAGTCAGAAGCTTAACCACTGAGCCACCCAGGCGCCTCTGCATCTTTAAATTACTGGGCCTCTGTGCTCTGTTTAACTATCAAACCACTGTGATGGGTTAAATGGTGTCCCGCCACATTCACGTGTTGAGGTGCTAATCCATAGCACGTCAGAATGTGACTATTTGGAGAAAAGCCTTTGAGGAGGTAATTAGGTTAAACCTAACCCAATAAGACTGGTGTCTTTCTAAGAAAAGGACAAGAGGACACAAGATAGGTAGAGAGGAAAGACAGTGTGAGGACGCAGGGAAAAGACTGCCATCCACAAGTCCAGGAAACAGGTCTTAGAGGGAACCGACCCTGACAACACCTTGATCTTGAACTTCCAGCCTCCAGAACCATGAGAGAATAAACTCCTATGTTTCAGGGCCCAGTCTGTGGCCCTGTGTGACGGCAGTCCTTAGCAAACTAATACAGCCTCATTTTGGAAACTTTCTACTACTGCCTCGAATCCCACAACTCCAACTGGTTTTCCCACTGTTCTTTCTGGATAGACTTCTTGTCCTTTGCCCATTCTTAAATACTGGTGATTCTCAGGGTAAATAACCTTCCTCATTTTATATGCTCTGCCCAGCAGATGTCACCCACTCTTATGTTTTAACTACTGACAGTAACCAGTTCAATGATTTCAGCGTAGAGCTCTCTGGCAAGCACCATGTTTATGCGTGAAATTGCACACCTTCCCCAAATATCGTCCACGTACTTCAGACTCTGCAGTGCAAAACCGTGGTCTCTGCCTCCTTGTGTTCAGTTCATGTCACCATCTTCCTGTTCACCCATGCTAGAGATCTGAGAGCCATTCTGGAATTCTTCTCTTCTTTACTGCTAGATAGGCTCTCCTAAATATGTGTTTAAGCGCCCCATCCTTCCCATACTCACCACCCTGCTCGAATGTAGACAGCAAGCCTCTTTTGCTCTGACTGCTGCAAGAACGTCCTGATTGCTCGTGGTGATTCTCAAATCAGTCCCGGTTGTGGTCACCTGGGCAATGGCCTGGACTCTCTCCCCTATGCTCTTCCCGGGATAGCACCACGCATCCTTCAGCAATTTGATCAGGTTATCACCTCCTCCAGGAAGACTTACAGATCTATCTAGGAAGGTTAGACAGGGAGGGACCGACTGAGAAGACACTATTTAAGATGAGGCTGGAAGGACCAGGAGGCACCAGGGTAGTTCTTCCCAACACGTGTCCACTGAGTCTTAAAAAAAAAAAAGAAATTCAAAATCGACTTAAGCTTTTGCCATCTTCCCAAAGGCGTTCTTTAAAGGTTGTTGGGTTTATATGAAGCCATCTACTGCCACCTTATGGCAAAAAGTTGAAAAGAAAGCCCCACGCAAAAAGTTCTGCTAACTTCTAAAAGCCTGATCCTCGCTCCTGTTACAAAGGATGAATTATTCAGAGCTCCATGTAAAAACACCACCTCCTCTCATGTGCTGGACACTGCCCTCTCTCACTCACCCAAAGATGGTGTTCCTAGTATCTCCCTCTGTCTCGCCATCATCAATTTTCCTCTCCCTATGGATACCTCCCATCAGGACTCAAACATCCTGATACTCATCATCTTAAAACAAAACAATACAACAGAACAAATACCTTACCTTCACCCCCCCCCCCACTCCTCTCTAGGGACCACCCCATTTCTCTGCTCCCCTTTACGGCAAATCGCTTCAAGATAGTTTCCTATACGTGCTGTCCTCACTTTCTCTTGTCTTTTCTTCTTCTTTTCTTGTCCTCTCTTGAGTCTATTCCCAGTGGGGTTTTTGCCTTTAGCGCTCTACCCAGACAGCAGAGTTAAGGGTAGAAATGATTTCCACATTGCCAAATCCAGTGGTCCAGTCTCAGTTCTCATCTCGACCCAACTGTTGTTGACGTCGCTGCTGAGTTTCTTCTCGAAACACTTTCCTCACACCCAGACTCCACTCTCTCCTGGCTCTCCCTTCCATGTCAGACAATTCCTTCTCAGCATGCATTGCTGGCTTCTCCTTTTATCTCTAAGCCTTAAATATTGGAATGCCCACAGCTCAATCTTCTGGTCTCTTCCCTACGTACATGTACTCCTCGGCCCTCCCATCGAGTACTGCTACTTTCAGGACCACTCATATGCTCACCACTCCAAACTACTCCTGCCTTTGCCACTGAATTTCAGACTGGACATGGCCACTGCATGCCTGATGAGTATCTTCAGATCACGCATACTTAAAATTGAACTACCGATTTCTTCCCAAATCCCCATCCAACCGCCCTTCTCCAGGTTCCCTCATCTCAGTAAATTGCAATATCATGTGTCCAGTTGCTCATCCTTCACTCTTTTTCTGATACCCACATCTAACCCATTGGGAAATCCCATTGACTTGATCAAGCATTTTACCATTTCCTTCCACCACCACTCTCATCAGACTCGTTCAAGCCCACGTCACCCTCAGACAGTTAGAAAAAACTCTTACTAGGTCTCCCTGCTTCTGCCTTGTCCCTCTTATGGCCTGTCTCTCCACGTAGGAGCCAGGGACCAGCATGGTCCTTTTAAACTGGAAATAAGGCCATGTCATTTCTCTGCTCAAAATCACCCAATGGCTCCCCATCTCATGCAGAGTAAAATGCAAAGTTCTCACTGAAATCTTCAAGGCCCCTGTAGGGTCTAAGCCCACACCCAAGCTTCTGGTCTCACCTCCTATCACTGTCTCCAGCACTCACCCTACTCTAGCCTCCTTAGGCATGAGAGGCTTGGTCCCATTCATTGCCCTCCCCCTTCCTTCTGCCTGAAAAGCTTGGTTCTTACATCTTCCAGTTTTGTGCTTAAAAGTCTTACCGAAGAGGCCTTTCCAGACCATCCTACTGAAAATTGTGCATTTCCCCCCTTTCCCCTGACTGTGTTATTTAGCTCTGTCGCATTCATTACCTAATATAGCTTACATTTTTATGTAAGTTTCACAAGGGCAACACCACGTCCCCAGTGCCTACAGCAGCATGGACACGCAGTAGGCATACAATGCGTATTTGTTGGGTGAATGAATGAGGGTCACTGTCCTAGGTGATCCCATCTCAAAAGAAGGAATATATTCTCTCTAATCCATCTACTTCTGCTCAAATGAAGCAATAGCAACACTGTCTTCGATCAATTATTATTTACTTAAAAATATCTTTAAGACTTTATTTTTGTAGAGCAGTTTTAGGTTCACAGCCAAATGGAGAAGAAGATACAGCAATTTCCCATATACCCCTGCTCCTCCATGTGCACAGCATCCTCCATTTCAACATTTCCCACCAGAGTGGAACACTTGGTTATGATCAATGAACCTGCGCTGACCCATCATAATCACCCAAAGTCCATAATTTACATTACGGTTCACTTCTGGTGTTGCACTCTATGGGTTTGCGCAAATGTATAATGAAATGGATCCATCATTATGGTATTATACAGAGTATTTCTAGTGCCCTAAAAATCCTCCTCCCTATTCATCCCACCCCCGCAACCCCTGGCAACCACTGACCCTCTGTTTCCCTAGTTTTGAATTTCCCACAATGTCATATAGTTGGAAGCATACCATATGTAGCATTTTCAGATTGGCTTCTTTCACTTAGTCATATGCCTTTAAGGTTCTTCCGTGTATTTTTATGGCTTGATAGCTCATTTCTTTTTAGCACTAAATAATATTCCATTGTCTGGATGGACCAGAGTTTATTTATCCATTCACCTTCTGAAGGGCATCTTGATTGCTTCCAAGATTTGGCAACTATAAATAAAGCTGCTAATAACAACTGTGCGTGGGGGGCGCCTGGGTGGCTCAGTTGGTTAAGTGACTGCCTTCGGCTCAGGTAATGATCCTGGAGTCCCTGGATCGAGTCCCTGGATCGAGTCCCGCATCGGGCTCCCTGCTCGGCAGGGAGTCTGCTTCTCCCGCTGACCCTCCCCCCTCTCATGTGCTCTCTCTCATTCTCTCTCTCTCAAATAAATAAATAAAACCTTTAAAAAAAATAAATAACAACTGTGTGTGGTTTTTGTGTGGACATAAGTTTTTAACTCCTTTGGGTAAATATCAAGGAGTGCAGGTGCTGGATCATATGGTAAGACTATGTTTAGCTTTGTAAGAAACCACCAGTCTGTCTTCCAAAGTGGTTGTACCATTTTGCATTCCCACCAGGAATGAATGAGAGTTCCTATGGTTTCACATCCTCACCAGCGTTTGGTGTTGTCAGCGTTCTGGATTTTGGCCCTTCTAACAGGCATGTAGTGGCATCATTATTGTTTTAATTTGCATTTCCCTAATGACCTAGGATGTGGAGCATCTTTTCATATGCTTATTTGCTATCTGTCTATCTTCTTTGATGAGCTGTCTGTTAAAGTCTTTGGCTCTTTTTGAGATCAGGTTGTTTATTGTTGAATTTTAATCTTTAACCTTTTTTTTGCCCCCCCCCCCCCCATGGAGAGAAGCTCTCATTGCTAGTTGTTTGTAGAGATGCAGACAGCCAGTCAGATTTTCTGTGTTCCAGGAAGGGTCCAGTGAGCCCTTTTTTTATAGAAATGCACAGGAAGCCTTGTCCTGTGGGGGCGGGGCAACCCTTTTGATGGCTTGATCGAGACTGCCCATCCCTCTGGTCACCGAAGTTTAGAAAGAAAAGAAACTTCCTGTGAGGAAATGGAAACTCAATCTTTTCCCTTTTGCGGTTGAATGCTGTTTGGACCCCTACAGACTGAGGTGGCTTCTGGCTGAGGCTGTCCTACAGAGAGAATAGTGATCGGTGGGAGCCCCTATCTGCCTGCCGTGGGGTGCATGTTTGTAGGGGGACCTTGGGAGCCTGAGCTGGTTTGGGTGTGTGGCTTCCTGTGCGGAAATACCCTTGGAAAGTGGGATTTTGCTGCCTTGAAGAAATGCTATGTCTTGAAACCCACAGTAGCACCAATGATTTCTTTGAATCAGACAAGATGAGTACTTAATTGTAGCCCTTGTGATCCTCTCTGCCTTGCCGGGCAGCTAAATCTGGAGCAGTCCAGTTCTGGGGGTGGCTGTGGTTTCCTTCAGCCCCAGGGGCATCTGTCTCTGTTTTGCTTCATGCGACCAGAGGGGACCAGCTTTGGAGACACTAATAAGCACATGGGGGCTTGGCGGGGTGGGGTGGACAATGCTAAGACGTTGGCGGGAAGCCACAAGCGGGAGATGTTGAACTTCCTGCTAATCTAGCATGTTGCAGCCTGAGCCGAATTCAGTTTGGAAAGTAAAAGGGATGCTGCCTTCCTCGTGCACGAAGCCGGTGGGCTGGCTCCGGCTGGTTATGGAAGAGTCTGGTGTCCTCTACAGAAATAAGCAGGGAGCAACATTCCTGCTTCTCTCTGTCCCACCGCCCCCTCTCTAGCCCGCATCCTTGTTTCTGATGGCCCTCCATCACACCCAGGTGAAACCCAGTCTGGGCTAATCCAGGTCTTTCTCCCTGTTCCCACCCCTGTGCCCTGGAGGTTACCACGAGATCCAGCCTGGTGCTGCTGGAGGTGTATGGACCCCCATCACTACCCTCCATCCCTCTAACTTCCCTCTTCGAGTGTTGTTTGCTTCCCTCAAAATGACAGCTTGACCACTTCCCCCTTCGCTCTGAAAATGGAGACCAACAGACAGAAACCTCTTACACTTTCCCCCACCAACGCTATTCCCTTAGCATCGTCTGGAATGATAATAACTGAATATGAAGTGCGAGCTTACAATGACCCAGCCTTGCCCTAAATGCTTCACTGTCCAACTCACTTCATCTACTGTTTGGCCTTTTTTTTACTTACACCAACAAACACCCAGGCACAGAGAGATTAAGTGACTAGACTGAGCTTGCAGGACTTGTCCTGGGCAGAACTGGGATACGAACTCAGGGCTAACTAAGTCCAGAGAGCCCAGCACCTGCTAGGATGCCCAGAACACGTGAGCACGGGGGTGCTGCGTAAAAATGTGTTCAGCGAATCTACTGATGAATACACGAATGTGTGAAAGCAAAGAGGTTGAACTCCAGCTTTAGATTGGGATGCCAGGCAGCTCAATATCAAACACAAGGGGAAAACAGTAATGATTTTGGGGAGGTGGAGGTGGTGAAACACAGTCAATTTATATTTGAGTTAATTTTTCCAATGCAAAAACTATACCCACTAACTGAGGAATGTATGAAAGAATCACAAAAGTATAAAGAAGAAAAACAAAGCCACTGGGAGAACCAGTGATATTTGTCCCCTTGTGAAATTCAAGTATCTTTGAAAAAAATAATACGTGAGGCTTCTGTCATTTATATAACTTTGTGCGAATGATTTTGAGATCCTTTTTGAAACCAGTTGGGATAAATGCCTAAGGTTAAGGGTGCCCACTGCTCATCTTCCTTCCTCCTTTAATTGATAGAGAACAGATGCAAGGAGCCCAAATGGGGATTGAAACATTGATTTGATTACTGGCAACAATGCAAGTACCTGGCCCTGCAATGGGAGATTACAGAATATACCGGGGCCTCCTACATCCTTCTCCAAACTATACCTCTATGAGTGGACTAGAGGCCTGGCCTGACTCACAGTATCAGTCAGGGTTCTCCAGACAAACAGAGCCAATAGGATCTGTATAGATTTATATAGAGAGATTTCTTTGAAGGAGTTGGCTCATTCTATTATGGAGGCTGTCAAGTCCAAGATCTAGAGGATGGGCTGGCAGCCTGGAGACCCAGGGAAGAGCTAATGTTGCAATTCAAGTCTAAAGGCCATCTGCTGACAGAATCCCTGCTTGCTTGGGAAGGTCAGTCTTTTTGCTCTAGTCAGGCTTTCCACTGATTAGATGAGGCCCACCCCTATTATGGCGGATAATCTGCTTTACTCTTGGTCTCCTAATTTAAATGTTAATCTCATCCAAAAAGCCTCACAGAAACATTCAGAATAATGTTTGACCAACTGTCTGGGGACGGTGGCCCAGGCAAGTTGACACAGAATCATACTCACCTAGGCTCAGGTGTCAAACCTGGGGAGTGATCTCCTTTCCCCAGCCAGAGGTCTAGGTGGTGGGTAGGGCCCACCACATGGAGGCTGGAGGTGGAGAGCTCATTGTCTTTGAACTTTGACATCCTCAAAGACTCAGAGCCAGCTGTTGAACACAGCATACTTGGGAAGTTGGTCTAACACGAGTCAGTCCCTGGCTCAGGACGGTGAGATGCAGAACTGTAGAATGCTGGAGCTGGAACAGGGTGGGGTTTGTCTTCTTTCCAGCTTGACCCCCATCTGCTTGCTTGTCAGGTGAGAGAACGAGGGCCATCTGTTCGTTATGTAATGCATTTCTGAACTTTCCTCTTGCCCCGATCAGGATTTTACTTTCTCACGGGTATTAAGTGTGATTTGTCCCTGATGTTTTTGGAGATAAACTTTCAGGGTTTCATTGGCGTGATTAGGAGGACGTAGGCTGGTGGAGGGCGGGGTAGGGGCGAAGGTCTTTCGGTGTGTACTCTCCCTTCGGTAGAAGAAGCGCACAGCACATGTGTGGTATGGCCGTCAGACGTGCTGTGATGCTTAGTGCTATGTGTCCGCTTCCCGGGCACACTGGGCTCAGGGACCTGGTGAAGCATTATTTCTGGGCTTACCCCCCTGGCTTCCCTGCTTCTCCAGCTTGCAGATGATAGATCAGAGGACTTCGCAGCCTCCAGAATCACATGAGCTGATTCCTCAGAGTAAATATGTATGTATGCATGTATATATGTATGTATGTATGTGTCTATCTATGCATCTATCCATGTATGTATGCATGTATCTGTGTGTCTATGTATCTTTCCATGTATGTATGTATCTATCTAAGTATCTACTTATGATGTATCTATATATCTATCTATATTTGTCCTATAAATATCTATACTTATTTTTCCAGACAACCCTGACTGCTACAGTGCCTTATTTATTGCGCTTAGAATAGTGCTCAGTCTACACCCTTAGTACTGGGTCACTTAAATGGAATGCCAGACTCCAGGAGTCTTCATTATTCCAGTCTTCATTATCTGAGTTTCTGAAGTTATAGAGTTACACAAAAAAGCAGAAATAGACACACCATGAAAATATTAAGTAATGGACTGGCCACATGTAAAAATCTTCCTCTGCTCAAACATCTGTCCCGGAGACCATATATCTCTGATTGGAATCTGGGGTTGTAAACACTCAGCGATCTCGTGCCAAAGCCAACGGGCTGCACGATGACAATGCAAACCTGCTAAGGGGTAGGGCTTTTCATGCAGCTGATGAAAATGATGTTGGATCCCTGCTCAGATCTCAGGCATAGCCCTAAGCAGAAGAGGCCCTGGCAGCAGGAGACCAGTTAAGAAATGAAGAAGAGAAAGTTTATAAGCAAATCAGGACAGATTCTTCAAAAGGGGATGATTTAAACATCAAAGGATTGAGAGAATCCCGTGGGAGAACTGATGCTGTCTGCAGATATTTTTGTAAAATTTTATTTTTTCTGATTGAAGTCTGTAATTGCTATATTACACAATCACAGATTTCAATCAGAAAAATGATCCCCCCTCTGTAAAAGCCTGATTTATTTCTTGTTCATTTTGAAAAGTAGTTTATGGTTCAAATTATAATGGAAATGTTGCTAGATATAAGAAACACTTATTTAATTTTACTGTTCCAGATAAAATTTCAACCCAAACTTTTTTTTTTTTTCATTGTTTCCTTGGTAACCATTATCCTTGGATAATGAGGACTGTTTTCCATATGCTGAGGTGGGAAAAGCTTCCCTAAGCAAGACACAAAATGCCAAAGGAAAAGACTGTTGTAACTGACCACTAACCACGTGATAATTTTGCATGGTAGACTAATAAAAGGCACAAAGCTCACTGGGTGAAAATCTGGGTAGCATGTATAATCGCTAAAGGTTATTAGCCATGAAACATGGCAAGCAAATTGAAATCATAAGAAAAAGAAAAGTTACACAGTGTCAAAATCGGTAAAATTTGTGGCTGGTGGATTCACAGAAGAAGAAAAAGGGGACCAAGGGTGGAGAATGGTTCACGAACCTGTGAAAAGGTATGGACACTTTCCATGGTAATCTGGGGAGTGCAAAATAAAACATCAAAACACCATTTCAACCCACAGATTGCCAAAGACTGGAGATAACATCAGTCCTGGCTCAGGTGCAAATAAATACACACTCGTGCACACATTTTCTCTCTTTTGGAGACACAGCTTTGTACCGTCTAGCAAAGTTAAATGTGTATGTCTTTGAATACAGCAATTCCACTTCCAGGAATAGAAACCTATCCCATAGAAATGCTCACACAGAACTGCCTACAAGTTGATTGCTAAAATATTATTGTAGAAAAATGGGAAATATTGGTTTTATTGTGAATAACAGCTAATACTTAGAGAAAGCCTCCTGGGGGTCAGCACTTGCCTGAGCACTTTACATAAATGAACTCACTCAATCCCCTGTGACAACCCTGTAAATGCTTTCATGAGTCTCATTGTCCAGACGAAAGACACAAAATAGTGAAGAGGCAGTTTATTCGTGGCCTCGAGCTAACAGGAGACAGAACTGCAGGGGGATGGGCTGGGGGATGGGGCGGGACCCCAGGCGGTCTGGCGCGAGTCTGTGCTCTACATCGCTTGCCGCGCCACCTACGTCCAGTACAGGAGGACTTAAATAAATCAGAGAAAATCCTTGCAAGCAATACCAAGACCTATTGTCAAATGAAATAAATGGGTGGCAGTGTAATTGCATTTATGAAATATGCAAACCGTCAGCGGTATGTGTGTGGTGTATGTATGTAAATGCACAGATGAGAGCAAACTGGAAGAAACACACAGACCATTCTTTTTTTTTTTTCTTTTACATCTTATTTATTTATATGAGAGAAAGAGAGAGAGAGAGAGCAAGCATGAGCAGCAGCAAAGGGAGAGGGAGAAGCACGCTCCCCACTGAGCAGGGAGCCCCATGCAGGACTCAACCCCAGGACCCTGAGATCATGACCTGAGCAGAAGGCAGACGCTTAACCGACTGAGCCACCCAGGCGCCCCCACACAGAGACTGTTCTTAGTGATTGCATCTGCTAAGGGACATGTGACTGGGGGCAGGTGATGGGGGTTTCTGGTAAAAGACTTCACTTCTAATCTATATTCTATTTGTTGTTCTATTCTAGTGTATATTCTAATTGTGGATTTTTAAAGGATATTGTATTTCTGACATGTATCATTTTCAAAGCTCAAAGCCAAACACTAAGGGGTTGCAGGTCCTCCTGACCTGGTCTCTGAAGAGCTGAGTTTGCGGTTCAGTGATTGTTTCCAAGTTTTACCAGGGGATGAAGAGAGCAGCTTGCGGTCAGAGAGCCCTCGGTGGTTGAGGGAGTGAGAGCTGTGGGCGGGCAGCTCTCTCCCTCAAGTGGGGCTCCTTCGCTGGACTCCTCCCAGCCCTGGTCATGGGGACGAGCGGGAAAAGAGGAATATTTCTCACCTGTTACCCATTTATGAGAGGCCTATTCCTAATTGCAATAATCCAGCCATCAGCCGGGCCACAGCACGCGTTCTCGCGCACACAGTATTTATTTGTTAAATAAGGATATACTGGGGACAGGAGAGACGCAGGAGGTGTATTGACACTCGTGACCCGAACGGGGCAATGACAGGCCTTGTTATATGAATTATGTCATTTTGAATTGGCAAGCCCACAGTCAAATTTACAATCCCACTTGAAAACTAAAAATACTCCCTTTCCCAGACTTCCTTGCAGCTGGAGGGTGACCGCGTGACCCGGTCCTGTTCCATGAGATGTTCATCAGGATCACTGACTGGACTTCTGGTAAAGCTTCCTGAAGGCGCAGTCTAGACTAGAATGACCCATCAGACTTTTGCTCTTCCCCCCTTTTTTCCTGAGCAGACTACAGATGCCTAGAAATGTAGCTGTCGTCCTATAACTATGAAGATCAAAGTCACACGCTATTAATTTCCCAGGGCCGCCGTAACAAAGTGCCGCAAACCGGGTGGACTAAAACCCCAGAAGTTTATCCTCTCGCCATTCTGAGGGCTAGAAGTTCAAAATCGAGGTGTCAGCAGGGCCATGCTCCCTCTGAAGTCTCTAGGGGAGGATCCTTCCTTGCCTCTTTTTGTCTTCTGGTGTTGCTGGCGATCCTTGGCGCTCCTTGGCTTAGAGAAGCATCACACCAATCTCTGCCTGTGTTGTCACATGGCCTCTGTGTCTCCTCTTTTCTTATAAGGGAACCAGTGATACTGGATTTAGGGTCTACCCTACTCCAGAATGACCTCATCGGAACATGAGGACGTCTACGAAGACCCTGTTTCCAAATAAGAGCACATCACAAGTACCAGGGGTCAAGACATGGACACATTTTTTTCGGGAGTGGTCATGAAACACACTAAAAATAGACAGTGGGAAGATCGAAGCCCCTGACAGCTCTGTGGGATTACCACCATTGGACAGCCTACCTACACCTCGTTGTGCAAGTAAGTTCCTTATTTATTTAAGTCATTGTGTAGGTTTTATTTTTGTTGTAGCTGAACACATTCTTAACTGACACGTTCCTAAATGCCATAGCTATTCATCTATCTATCCACCTAGACAGCCAATCTGGGGGAGACTCCCACAGTATCCCAGACAGGGAGCAAAGGCGATGTCTTACTCAGAGTTGAGCCTGGCACAGAGAGAGTACTCATTATTTATTTGTTAAGTACATGCTCAGAAGACACATTTCTTGCTTTCATGGAACTTAGAGTTTAGACAATATGCAAAAAGATAGACAATTCAAGTGTAGAAATACACTATGTGTGGGGTTTGTACCTAACTCTGACTTGGGGTTTAAGGGGGGTTTCGTGGTTATCAAGGGTGCTGGGAGTACGTATAGAGGCTGAAGAGAGTGTGATGCATCTAAGAAACGGAGAACAAATTTACTATACTGATCCATGGAGGGCAGGGAAAGGGGGAGGGATGAGGAATGGGAAGTGTGTGTGTGTGTGTGTGTGTGTGTGTATGAAGAGCAATCTGGAGAGAGGGCTAGAGACATAAGCATGAATACTTGAGATCATTTTTTAATATCTGAACCTGTGTCTGCTCACATGGTGACCGTGGGGGGACTACTGTGTATACTTTTATATCTGGGGAGGAGAGGGTCTGTCGGTGGGATGCTTTCCCTCTGTAAGTTGCCTGGCTGACATGACAATAGGTACAATGCACCGCAGAGGAAAAAGACCTTAAGATGCAAACATCCCTCTTTTGCATTGCTCGAGCCTGCTCTCATAAACTCTTGATTCTTGGGTCAAGAGTCTGAAGCTCAAGTTTTGTATTTTATGTCACATGTGTTAACACTTAAGGATGTTTCCAGTAGGCCTTGCTTTCACACATCATCCTTATGCAGCTGTGTTTTCTGGATGAGACCCGTGGAGAGCTGGTTTATGCCAAGTGCTCACTCCTAACGCTCACATTCCCGCCCCCCATTGTGCTTGCCAAGGGAACAGGCATGGACAGCTCTCACTTGTGTGGACTTCTGTTTCCTGCATCACTAAAATTAGCCTTCTAAAAAATGCATGAAAAAACAAAATGAAATAAATGAAGCCTTGCACACAGAAAGTGCTAACAACAGATCGAATAAATGTCTACAAGTTACAATAATCTATAGTCCCCTATCTTGGGAAAAATCATCGTTATCATTTTGAGATGTAATCAGAAGTAGGTTGATTTTTTTTTTCAAGATTTTATTTTTAAGTAATCTCCACACCCAACGTGGGGCTCAAACTCACAACCCTGAGATGGAGAGTCACAGGCTCCATGTACGGAGCCAGCTGGGCGCCTCAGAAGTAGGTTGATTTTTGTGTCCCTTGGCCCCTAGTGGTAGGCTTGTTCTGGCTCTGCCCTTGGATGAACATTCAGGCAGGATTCATGTTTCTTCTGGCCATCTTGACTGCTACTGACCTAGAGATCTAGCACTAGCATGTTCTAGACTTGGCAAAAGTTTAAAGCTGATCATTTCTCTGGAAGTTTCTCTTGCAGGTTCTTGGGAGACCCCTCATCCACTAGGATCTCTCATCTTCTTTCTCTTGACATGGGTGAATACATCTCTGTAATTTCTGGTTCTCTGTGACCCCTTCACAAGTCCTTAGGCATCTGGATGTACCTCTCTGGCCTTTTTCTATTAGGGGTCCCCTTGCCCCTCTAGGGAAGCCCTTTTAGGGCAGGATTAAGACATCCCCTCCCTAGCTTTCTCTCATCGCCCATCCTTTGCCCATCACACATCTGTTACCATGACATATTTAGGCTAGTCAGGCACACCCAGGGCAGTAGAAGCCTCTGCCCACAGTTCAGGAACCAACCAGTCCTGCCGCCTTCAGACTTATCAGGCAGGAGTGAGACACCAGTCCTCTGGGTACCCCCAAACTACAGGGGACACACATTATGCTTTCTAAGTGGTAGCACTAAAGTCCTTTTCCATAGGCTTGACATGAGGGAAAAGCATCCTACCCCACCCTAATGGGGGAGGGGAGGACACACAGCCCACTGAGAACTCTCTCTCTATACAGCTCTCTTTGTCAGTGCCCCTACCCCCTTCTCTTCATGTGGTTTAGGGATCCAAGAGTCATGATCAATCTTGAAAAGTTTGTATTGCTGTCCCTCACCTTTCTTTGGAATAGAGTATGTGTTATCTTCATGCTTTGGGTAAAACTTGCGTTTTAATGTCCTGTTACAATTTCTCTGAACCTTGGTCCCCTACCTGTAAAGTGGGAAACAGATTTGTAGATATCAGCCATTTGGTTGCTGCAAGGACTAAAGAAGTTATCTAAATAAAGTCCTAATTGTGTCTGGCATGGAGTAGATCCTCAGCCAAAGGTTCTTCCCTCCCACTTGACCTCATGCTCTTGAAGGTGTTAATTGAGCCTGGTGGGAATAACTTGCCTGGAAAGGTTATTTCTCATGTCAGCTTTTGGAGGAGCAATAGGATCCCCTGATTCCAAAGCCCTGATATAGTACCTGCAGTCAATTTCTGTGCTTCATCCCTGTGGCTGGTGCCTAGATCAACCCTTAGCTCAGTCTACACAGGAGGTGAATGGTGATTCCTTTAAATATGGGCCTCCTGGCACTTCACCCAGAGCAACTAGCACTGATGATACCTAGGGCAGACTCTGGAGGAACTCAGAGCCCCAGGACCATGGAGTTTGTCTGACCAAAGGGTGAATGAAAGTCATTTCTCAACAGATTTTTCCCTTCTGGGGCCCATTGTGTCCCTATGAAGCCTGGTCCCTACACTGCCTTCCCTGGTGGGTCGAGGGGAAGGTGGAGAGGGGTATTGTTTCCTGAAAAGGAGGAGAAGTGATGTTCGGATCCGCCCTTAGGAAGGCTGAGAAACTGGCCCTTCCTCTTCCACTGAACTCCGTCTTGTAAAACTGAGTCTCAGAAACAGCCAAGATTTCACCTGGCTGCGGCAGGAAAAATCTGGGAGGAGTTGGTGAATTACACAGTCTCCATTTTTAAGTTTTCTGGATATATCAGGGTTCTTTAACTGGGCCAGAGTTGAGAGTTAGGCAACACTGCCCCCTAGAGGTCCTCTGGCGCTCTTGATCATGTTCCTTCAACCACACAATCTTGGGTATCATCTTAGGTATCATAATATATTCCCTTACAGGTAGACACTCAACTACATCCCTTGATTTGTGGTGATTCAGGAGTTCAAAGGAAATAAATTGAGCCTTATTCACAGATGAGCTTCAGGCATATATGGACCTGTTCAAGGGACATGGGCCAGGACCAGGGCAAGAGAGTCAATGAAGGCCCACAACTGTATGTTCATATATTTCAAAGTTATAAATTAATCTAATAAACTATCAAATGCAATATATCCTTCAACTTTGACAAATGTACTTTCATAATGACATGGACGGCTAAGATCAGATTCAGAATTGCTAGACTTTTTGGACTTGCCCTTCTAAACATCACAGTGTGGGAGAAGCAATGTGACCTCTGTACTGCCCAGGTTCTGTTTGCCCATGCAGTTCCATCTGTCACTGCAAGAAGGTTCAAATGCACATATGCGGACAACCTGGACCCCATTTCCAAGCTCTGTCCACAGTATCCCTCAAACAGTTGTCCCTCTTACGCCTCCCAGGTCTAGGTTGCATGTACTAAGGCACAGACAGATAAAAGGGTGTGCAAACTCTAGATATCATGGGCCCACTTGGGCAGGGATTCTAGAATCCTGAGTACTTGGAGCATGGAAGACCATGGTCTCTAAGTGAGCATGATCCCTTGGTCCTATTGACTCCTCACTGAGGTAGAACATGTCTAGAAAGCTGAAGCTGAGCCCTCTAAAATATGGGGCTCAGGATGAGGGTCTTTTTAGTTGAGTCTAATGCCATTATTGACTGGGGAGTCTCTCAAGGAAACCATATTTCTAGGAAAGACATTTTGGCTGCTGAGAAAAACATAACCAACAATGGATGAGAAAAGCTGGAAGAGTTGACAGGATGAATAGCGCAGCTCAGTTGATCAAGACACAAATGGTTCCAGGTATAGGGTGAGTCTGTTCTCAACCCATTCTCAATTCAGTGGCTCCCCTTTCAGCAGCCCTCACTCCAACTTCTAGTGCCTGTGCATGCTAGGAAGAGGAGGGCTTCCATATAAAGAAAACAACCACACCCAGCTTAGGAATTCAACAACTTTGGTGTGGGAAGTCCCTCTGCAAGAGCTGGTCATGAAGATCAGGAAGCATATTTCCCATAGGCCAGAGGAGGAGATTCCCAGAGGATGAAGATGTGGAAGACTTGTGGGTAGTGGGAGGTGAAGGGGTTCCAAGATCAGTGGTAGTTGGTGTGGGAGAGGCAACGGGAGGGAGGCAGAGAAGAGTCCATGGGGCAGAAGGATGAAGAGAGCTGTTGACCCTGGAACAGAGGGTCTAGAGAGCTGCAGGTGACAGTTTGACTATAAATAAGCTCCCTTGGGACAGATAGAAAGAAAGCCTAGGGAACAATCTGTTACATGTATAATTTCCATGGGGACTTTAGAGACGATTGAAAAAGGGGATTCTGGGAAAAGACAGGCTTTCCTGTGGTTCAAGGCAATGAGAATCAAGTACATGAAGAATCAGAGTGTCTAGATATGGAGTCAATAGAACATGATTAATTTGAATGCACAAATCAGTAAGGCCTGGGGTTACCTGGTTCCAGATGCTTTTTTTGAAAAATGGAAATTAAAAAAAATTAACTTATGTTTCATATAGAGAGGTCTGGGTGCATTATACACTTGTAGTATGTTTTAAATTATAGTTTAAGAAATAATGGGGTGCACACACACAAAACACACTTCCAACATCTAGGAGATAGGGACACCTATCTTCAGCAGGAGGCAATTGAAATGGTCTTTGTCATCTCATGCTCAGCTGTAATCTTTTTCCAGTTAAGTCTCAGGAAGACAGATGTTTCCAATTTAGCCCCGAAGAGTACATAGTAATAAAATAATCTTCAAATTAGCATGTTGGTAGGGTCTAGTGTTTACAATCCATTCTGAATAAGAAGCTTTGCCTTTGCCTGTTTGCATTTCCATCAGGAAGATGGGGTTGCCAAGCAAGCATTACCATGTTATCTTTTGAACTTTTATGTTCAGATTCTGATTTGGACATAACATTCTTTCTTTGAAATGCTCTGCAGAAGCTGACCAAATATTTATATATTTTTTCAAACATGGAATTCCTCCTCCTCCTTCTCCTTCTTCTCTTTTCTCTCCTCCTCCTCCTCCTTCTTCTTCGTGTGGCCAAAAAGTCTGCTTTTCTGATGGTACCTCATTAAACCTTGTTTGAATATTTGTGAGGCTTTTTAGAAGACACTAGAGTCCTGTTCTATGGGTTAAGCCTCTATGGAGGTGAAAGATTCAGGGAGAGCCCCATGATCTGTTTAACTCAGAGAAAATTCGGATGAGCCACAGAGAATGATGGAAGCAGCACAAGGATAAGAACATGGCTCATCATGTAGAGCATCACAGTGAGGTACAAAGAAGAACATGACTTCTAGAATATGTGCTCTGGCTGAGGCCAACCACCCCAGCTCCTAAGGAAGAAGATCTCAGTTCAATTTTCATTCCATTAACGGTTCCCTTGAGCTAGGATTCTCTGGTTGCAGGTCTGTGCTTGTTGGCAGAGGGAGGGTGATGGCTGTCATTCCCTTGGGATTTCTCCTACTGAGAGTCAGAGTCTACTCCCCCTCCTTTTGATTCTGGGCTGGCCTATGTCTGCTCCAACAACCGAGTATGGTAGGAGCAATGCTATGACAGTTTCAGACCTAGGCTTAGGGAGTATTGCAGCTTTCACTCTGGTCTCTTGGAATTCTGAGCTGCCAGAGAACAAGTCCAACTCTTCTATTGGAAAGACTACATGGGAAGGCCCTGGGATTCCATGGAGAAGGGGAGGGATCCCGCTGAGCCCAGTAGTCCAGACATTTCTATCAAAACACCAAGCATGTGAGCAAAGCCTTCTTAGACCCTCCAGTCCCAGACTGAACAGCATCTAGTGACCCCAGGCAACAGCACAAGGAGCAGAAGAGTTGCCCAACTGAATCCTGCCCAGATTCCTGACACAAAATTGTGAGTGCTAATTGTGATTTTAAGTCATTACATTTTGGATAGTTTGTTTATATGGTAACAAGTAACTAAGGCAGGCATAGTGGCCACCCAGGAAATAAAGGAGTTCTGCAGACATCATCCCAAGGCACAGGGGTTGCACTGTAAGAAAACAAACCCAGAAAGAGGGATTCTTTTAAACATTGCCCCTCTCTCCAGAAGAGAGTCACAGATACACCTCAGAGACCCAGGGTTACATGTCTGCCCAAGACTCTGTGCTCTTTGCTCTGTGCTCCTGCAAATAGACTTCCAATGGAACAGCCCCTATAGTCCAGCACACGGTGCAAGTCTGAGTCTTCCTGGCCATGTAGCTTGGACTTAAGCCAGAGTCTGCTATCCAAATAGTATCTTACTTGTAACCCAGGTCAGCATTTCTGATCTGCCAAGAATGTCCCTGGATCAAATGACTCCTTCCCCTTCACTACGTTGACAAAAGAGTGATGGTTGAGGTTGGTCTTCCACCAAATGTAAACCTCCTCTATATTGCCATTGTCTTTAGCTGGAAATTTTCACCATGAGAATTCTCATAGCAAGTACAGCTATAGTTGGGGGAAAGAAAAGAACTCAGTGGAATGCAGCTTTGTAGATAAGAGTAAAAAAATATCTCAACAAGTTACAAAATTTACCAGCTGCTCAAGCCTCAGTATATATCACAGAGACAATGAAATAAACAAAATCAGTGTTATTTACTGAGCATGACTAACTAACTCCTGGCTCTAGAACCATGGACATGTAATTGAACTTAAGCTACCTTTAGCTGTGTTGGGCTTGTCAGGTGGTTCTCTGAATGTAATGGCTTATTATGAAACTGTGTGAAAAAAATCTGAAGGACTGGCATTACTTCTGAGGCAATATCTCTCAATAAGGAAAATGGTGTTAAATTGATCAGTATAATGAACTGTATTTTAGGATTTTAATAACACCTTTTCCATTGTTAGGAAATGTAGTGTGAAACTAAATTTTCTCTCAAGCAATTTTTTGAAGTTTATTTTTGGAGACTTTTTCTGTATGGAATGATGACATTTTGATTTCAAGGATTTCTGGATACAAAGCGAAAAACTCAACTGGCTTAATTTCCCTAGAAAAGATCTCAAATCACATTTGTTACACTCCTTCATTCAGTAGGAATGTCCTGGATGTGTAATGATGTGACATTTTGCTTTCTGCTAGGATTATGTGTGTATTCTAGGAGACGCCTGAGTTCTTGGTGAGGATTTATTATTTTCTGTCTTAATTTCTATGACATTATAAGTAAATGAATATTAGTATATTCTGAATCATCAGAATAGATACATTGTAGCCAAGTACTGCCACATACTTTCAGGGCCTCTGTGTGCTTGAATTTAATTTATAAACTTGTTTTTAATTTATAGTTGCATGAGAACTATACCTATCGCTCTACTCCTAGCTTTATGTGTGCATATATATTACTTTATTAAGCTCATTTCTTTGTGGTAGGCACTGATCTAAAAACTTGACATGTCTTTGTATCATAGATGGGGTGGCTGGGTGATAGACATTGGGGAGGGTATGTGCTATGGTGAGCTCTGTGAATTGTGCAAGACTGTTGAATCTCAGATCTGTACCTCTGAAACAAATAATGCAATGTATGTTAAGGAAAAAAAAAAAAGAAGAAGATAGCAGGAGGGGAAGAATGAAGGGGGGGAATCGGAGGGGGAGATGAACCATGAGAGACGATGGACTCTGAAAAACAAACTGAGGGTTCTAGAGGGGAGGGGGTGGGAGGATGGGTTAGCGTGGTGATGGGTATTAAAGAGGGCACGTTCTGCATGGAGCACTGGGTGTTGTGCACAAACAATGAATCATGGAACACTACATCAAAACCTAATGATGTAATGTATGGTGATTAACATAACAATAAAAATTTAAAGAAAATAAAAAATAAGAACTTGACATGTCTTATTGCCTTTACTTCCTACAACAACTCAGTGAAGAAGGTAGTAGTCTTATCCCCATCTTATATATAAGGATATCAAGACACAGCGAGGTAAAGCTTAAGTAACAGAAGACTTAACTCAACGTTTTTAAAATACTAATACAGATTTGTCAAATCACATCATTGAAAAGTTCAGAGGTAGAGAGAGCCTCAGATACAGTTTGGCCAGGGATCTGGCTCAGTTTCTCCGTAATTACTTTGGATCAACCCCTATTATGTGCCAGCTTCATTTTCTGCTTGGCTTCCGTCAGGATCACAAGATGGCTGTTTCATCCGCCAGGACTACATGTTTCCTTATTCACACCTAGGGGCAAAGAGTCACTTCTATACCTCCTCCTGGCTTTGCTATGATTGTTTTGTTTCAACCCAATTTCTGTAGCTAAGAGAATATCTGGCACTGATCAGTTTAGGCTTGAGATAATCACTGTGCCAGTGGGGATGATTTGATCATGATTGGCTCCATAGACTCATGGAAGTCTACCCATGGAGTTGAAGGAGACTGAGTCCCACAGAACTGCATGGCTGCCACACAATGGGCATCTGCTGAAATGGAGTTGAGGGTAGAAATAATCACAGTTTCCACCCTACTAAATTACCCAAGGTCATGTGAGAAATAAGTGGTAGCAAAAAAAAAAAAAAAGAAATAAGTGGTAGCTAGGATCCAGTCCAGCAGAGTCGGCCCTCTTAACCCCAAAATACATATCTAATTGTCTTCAATATAAAAATTAAGTAAACATCAAGTCCATTCCATACTCAATTTTAAGAAAGATTATGTGAGACAATTTCATTAAAGAGGAAAGAGAAAAATGTAAGTAATTCTGTCTGTATCAGTTATTTATTGCTGTGTAACAAATCAACTCAAAACTTCATGGCTTATCTTTTGTAATTTCTGTGGGTCAGGAACTCAGGAAGTTTTGGCTGGATCGTTCTGGCTCAGGTCTCTCATGTGGTTTCAACCAGACAGTGGCTGGGGCTGGGATAGTTGGGGTTAGCTGGACATCTCTCTTCATTTAGTCTCAGAGACTCTCCATGTGGTCTCCCTGCATGGGCTAGTTTGGGCTTCCTCCCGCATGGTGGCTTTAGAGCAGATAGATGATTGACATGGTAACTCAGGCCTCCAGAAGCAAGAGTCCCAAGAGAATCAGGGGGAAAGCTTTATAATCTTTTACAACCCAGTCTCTGAAGTCACACATCCTTTTCACCAGAGTTATGAACCTACCCAAATTTATGGGCTGGGAACATAGACTCTACATCCCTGTGGGAGGATTATCAAAGTCAATTGCAAGTAAATTGTGTGGGATGTGAGATACCATTGTGGCCATCTTTGGAAAATACAGTCTGCCACAATTTCTATACTTCTGTTATGGATGGGTTCTTGAGATCTTTAAAACAAAATTGACACCTAACTGAGTAGCCTAGGCAGTTGCTTGTAGACACCCATGGCTGTTACTTGCTTTCAAATTTCAACCAATCTCTTTAAAACATGGTTTCAGAAGAGGAGCCCCTGGGTGGCTCAGTCAATTAAGCATCCAACTCTTGATTTTGGCTCAGGTCATGATCTCATGGTCATGAGATAAAGCCCCACATTGGGCTCCACACTGAGTGTGGAGCCTGCTCAAGATTCTCTCTTTCCCTTTGCCCCCCTCCATGCCACCCCCCCACCACCCAACACATGCTTTCTTTCTCTCTCTCTCTGATTTCAGAAGGGACTAGTACTTATATCCCCAGCACAGTTGCATTATGCAGGGGTTTCCTTCTGCGTAGCATTGTGTTGACTGCAAGAACTTTATTTCTCACATGTGTGCATTGGAAAAGGATAAAATCAGGAGGTTGGGAATAGAAAGGAATATAAAGTGAATGGCAGATCAGGAAGAGAAGTTTGCACTAATACTTGGGAGAAAGGAAGGAAGATGAGGAAAACCTAATCTGGGACTTGGAACATATTCTCCTGTCTGTGGGAGGGAGGGAGCTGAGACATTAATCAGAACTGCTGACAGCTCCTGGTTTGCCTTGAAGGGATGCTGGGCAAGTCAAGCTGTGTAACTCTGGGCAGTGGGAAGGGGCTGAAGAAGAAATATGTACGCGCACAAGGGCTACACAAAACCTCGCAAACACACAGGTTGCTCCATGTCTCTAGAATCAAAGCAAGAATGAAACATTTCATGTCATACCATTAGTTACAAAAATGCAAAAAATTTACATGCTCATTATCTGTAATAAAGAAAAACAAGCATTTCACTAAAACCATGAGAAGGAAAATTATGAAAGGCTTCTAGCTCTTAGAACATGATAAATAGAACTTAATCTTAGAAAACCATTACCACAGATTCATATACAGAAAATCTCATTGGCAAATTGAGAATGGAACTGCCATATGATCCAGCAATTACACTTCTGGGTATTTCTCCAAAAGAATTTAAATCAGGATCTAGAAGAGATGTTTTCATTCCCATGTTCATTGCAGCATTATTCACAATAGCCAAGAGGTGGAACCAACCTAAACATCCATTGACAAATGAATGGATAAAGAAAATGTGGTATATCCATACAACAGAATATTATTCAGCCTTAAAGAAGAAGGAACTTCTGACACGCGGTACAACATGGATGAACCTTGAGGACAATCTGTTAAGTGAAATAAGCCAGTTATAAAAGGACAAATATTGTATGCTTTCTCTTATACGAGGTCCTTAGGGGAGTCAAATTCATAGAGACAGAAAGTAGGATGGTGGTTTCTAGGGGCTGGGGAGGGGCAGAGAGAAATGGGGAGTTGCTGTTCAGTAAGTATGGATTTGCAAGGTGAAAAAGTTGTAGAGACCTGCTATACATCATTTTGCCCCTAGTTAGCAATTCTGTACTGTACACTGAAACATTTGTTAAGAGGGGAGATCTTACATGTTTTTTGCCACAATAAAAAATATCATTGGTAATTTAATTACTCCCTATGTTGTCTTTATGCTTGATTTTTGTGCATATAAAGTGTTATTATAATGGCATTCACATGTTTCCTTACAATTTCTCCCTTCCCACCTTATTTTTGTCTTAATGTTTCTCCAAATTAAGCCATACCCTGGGGCTTCCAGAAAACTAGCTCTCCTGGTTAGGGGTGGCTGCCAGACGGATGCTAGCTTCTTAGGGTAACTGTGTGTGGTTATAATTTTCTTAAATTAAGATTTAGGTAATAGTGCATGTGAGTCTATAATGTGAGCAATTTTCTGAAAGTGTTTTTACTGGAGAAAACATGCCACTAAGTGGGAACTCTTTTAATTAATTACTTTCATGGTTGGTTACCCCTTCATTGCTTGTGTTTACAACCAATTTTCAGAAGTAATTTTTGTACTTTAGAATGAGCACACAAGGTCAGGAGAATGACTCAAAAGTATAAGCTTGCAAGAGCAGACTATCCACACCATTTTAATTATTTCAGACCATACAAAAAGATTTTTGACTAAAGTGACTTAGTCATTTTTTAGAACTTAGGCTTTTTTTCTTTCTTTTTTTTTTTTAATCAACATTTTACTGGAGCAGCCACTCTGGAAAACAGTATGGAGGTTCCTCAAAAAGTTGAAAATAGAACTACCCTACAACCCAGCAATTTCACTACTAGGTATTTACCCCAAAGATACAAGTGTAGGGATCCAAAGGGGCATGTGCACCCGAATGTTTATAGCAGCAATGTCCATAATAGCCAAACTATGGAAAGAGCCTAGATGTCCATCAACAGATGAATGGATAAAGAAGGTGTGGTATATATATACAATGGAATATTATGCAGCCATAAAAAAAAAATGAAATCTTGCCGTTTGCAACGACATGGATGGAACTGGAGAGTATTATGCTAAGCGAAATAAGTCAATCAGAGAAAGACAAGTATCACATGATCTCACTGATATGGGGAACTTGAGAAACAAGACAGAGGATCATAGGGGAAGGGAGGGAAAAATGAAACAAGATGAAACTGGAGGGGGAGACAAATCATAAGAGACTCTTAATCTCAGGAAACAAACTGAGGGTTGCTGGAGTGGAGGGGTGTGGGAGGGATGGGGTGGCTGGGTGATGGACATTGGGGAGGGTATGTGCTATGGTGAGCACTGTGAATTGTGTAAGACTGATGAATCACAAACCTGTACCCCTGAAACAAATAATACATTATGTTAATAAAAAAATCAATATTTCAGTTCTCCACAATAGAATAAAAACAGACTTATGGATATAAGGTAGTATTTTGACAGGTTCTGAATAGGCCAGTGGCCAGGAACTTTCTGAATCTAAGGTTATGACTCCAATTTCACAGTTTTTTTCCTTCTCTTGAAAATGAATCTTATCTATAGCAATATGTCATATTTAAAAAAAATCTAATTGCTCAAGTTATTCTTTAGGTCAAGAATTTTTATTAATGGGATGCTTGGGTGACTCAGTAAGTTAAGCATCTGACTCTTGATTTCAGCTTAGGTCATGATCTCAGGGTCATGAGATTGAGCCCTACATCAGGCTCCGCACTGGGCATGGAGCCTGCTTGGGGTTCTCTCTCTTCCTCTCCTTCTGCTCCTCCCCCTGTGCTCACACTCTGTCTCTCTCAGAAAGAAAGAAAGAAAGAAAGAAAGAAAGAAAGAAAGAAAGAAAGAAAAAGAAAGAAAAAGAGAAATAAAGAAAGAAAGATTATTAGTAAGAAGTCACTGTGGATGGCTAGGATGAGTGTCATGGTTCTATAAAGATCTTCATAGTTTACCACATCCAGACCCTCAGGGACAATACATTTCCATCTCTTCTTTTTCAAACAAAGAAAAGGGGGCGAGTAATCTGGTGCCTGATTGTGACAGAATACTTGAGCTCCACACAGGAGACCAAAAAACCTGGGAGGTTGCAGTATCTGTGGTCTTGGCCTCTGTGTTAGCCTGCCGGAGCTGCCGTAGCAAAGTACCATAGACTAGTTGGCTTAAACAACAGAAATTTATTTCTCTCAGTTCCGGAGGCTGGAAGTCCAAGATCAAAGTGCCAGCCGATTTGGCTCCTGGTGAGAATTCTCTTCCTGGCTTGCAGAAGGCTGTTTTCTTGGTCTGTGCTCACATAGTGGAGAGAGAGAGAGAGAGAGAGAGAGAGAGAGAGAGAGAGAGAATTAATTCTTCTTCTTACAAGGGCACTAATCCCATCATGAAGGCCCACTCTCATGACCTCATCTAACCTTAATTACCTCCCAAAGGTCCCATCTCCAAAGACCCTCTCCTTGACATTGTGGACTAGGCCTTCAGCATATGAATTTGGAGGGCAATCCATTTCAGTCCATATCAACCTGCCTTAATTACCTTTCTTCTGGAATAGAATAGGCGCTCTGATTTTCCAGGAAATATTCAGGAAGAGAATTCTTCTCAGTATCTTGGTTTTCATATCTGAAAAGTGATTCTTACCAGCAACTTCTCAGAAATGTCAAAGTTTATTTAGATAACAATTGCATATCATGGAACACCAAATCTACTCGATGTAAAAGTTAATCTGACATATATTTTTAATGATTGTTACCATTTTGTAGTAGCACGAGATCTAGTCTACATGGCTTCAAGATTGGGTTCTAGCTCTGGCTCTGGGACTTGCAAACCTAAGCTGTGAATTCTCCCACCTTTAAAAATTTCCTTCTCTCCATATTACTTGGTAAAGAGGCATGAATGTCTTCCATCTGCTCTCAAGGTGTTGCTGTGACTTCTCGGAGCTGTGTGTCCATCTTTTCTACTGTAGACTCCACTTTCTCCACCATTGGTCTCAGTCTGTAATCCACTGACTGCAGTGTGCCTGTGTGTATGCATGTGTGTATCCATGTACATGGGTGGTATAAAGGATACTGATTGAACAGGATCTTTATTTTCAAGTGATAATTATCCAAAACCAAGCATCTTAGGGCAAGGGGGAATGTATTGACTCAGATAAGTAAATGGTAGAAAGAACAGGGTTCTCTCTTTCACTTCTTTTTTTTTCCCCCACACTATCCTTTTCCTAAAGTATTGTTCTCCTTAGGGTTAGAATCATGGGTACTGGTAGCACTGGGCACACATCTTTCCAACTTTTCCCTCTAAGAGGAAAGGGCTTCTTCTAACTGGGGAAGGGTTCTGATTGGCCTGCCTTGCATCCTGGGCCAGCTGGAAGAGCCTAGCTTGGGCCAAGAGCTTCCCTCGGACTTGTGTGGCATGGGGTGGCACCAGGAAGCACACAGGTGGACCACATGTTAAGTGTAAAAGCAATTTCCTCAAAGAAGAAAGGAGGACATGGGAATTATGAGCTGGGCTGCCACCTCATTTCTCAAACTGTTTCTACTACAGTGAGGCAGGCTTCACATCCCTCTTGGTAGCTCTGTGGAGCTTGTCTTCACAGCCTTCCACACATAGCTATACGGATGGATCAGATTTTATTGAAGGACTGGGGAAAACTCAAGGGAATGACAACCTATCCTGGAAAGAATTGTGAACCATATGCTGATGTTGCCTGTGGTGTGGAATTCTAAGGACAAGCATGCCAAATGGTCAGCCTCCCACAGGGGACTTTGTTCTGATACACCCAGCTTCTGTGTGTGGGTCCCCAACTCTGTACCATGTGCCTCCTTCCTCTAAGCCTCACCTTGACTCTCCCCCTGCCATTAGGGGAATGAGGGAAACTCTATGATGGGCTCTGTTATGCCCCAGGACACACCTCTTCTCAGCAGTACTTTCCCAGAGTCTTAGTCCAGAAATAGCATCCCAGGGGCTCTGGGAGAATGGGCTGTGGTGGTCTTTGCCACTCCAAGTCCCCCAGAGTTGTTCAGGTGGTGGGCTTTGGTACCACAGCTTCCAAATATCCTATGTTGGACTCTTCTGGGACACTGTCCTGGCAGACTCCCCAAGGTTGTTCTTCTTTATGCCCTGTCCACCAGTGTGAGTTGTGGAAGTGCATATTCATTTTCCTGATTTTCTAGCAGAAAGAAAGAGATTAATACTTTCCTCACAGTTCTGTAATGGCAAGGCCTACTTACTCACAATGAATGTTCACTTTGGATTTCAAATGGTTTCTCAGTGGGTCTGTTGGGGATAATAAACAGGCACATTACTCAGCCATAGTCAATGGCTGCTTCCCTGGCTACTAAAAAGACCTTGCCAATACACTGAATTTTCTACTTAGAGAGACTGGCTTAACTTCTTAGATAAGGATCACGCTTCTTAATCTCTGTCTGGGGAAAAGAGTTGGGTTTTTTTCTCTCCATTATGCAAGTGATTTTCCTTTGAATATCCCCAGCAGGCTTGAAAATTTCTTTGAAGTTTATGGTTTATCATAAAATTAATGTAAATTTTGCATCCTACTCCGTTATATAGGTTTATAAGTAATGTTTTAAATTACTTCTAATGGAGTTAAATATATTTTCTGAAAAGATGTGTCATATTCATCTTGTTACTCTGTTATTCTCGAGCTTTGAGTAATTCTTGGCAGTCACTGGAGAAGCCTGGTAATATGTCATTACAACCTTACTACTCCCTCCCCTCCAATCTCTAATCTTCTGAAGCAACTTGGAGGAGCCCAAGCCTTTGTCAAACTGAATCTTTGGGACACATAACTTCACCCAGATCTTAGAGGGTGATGAAGGGGAACAGACTTTGCAGACAAGCTCAAGACAGCCTTTGGTATCTGCAACACCCGTACTCTCTTTCAATCACTTTCTAACTTGGGACTTTAGCTTCATGTACTCACTGGCCCTTATGAATCATTGATTCAAATATTTCTCAACTGAATGTAGCACCACCAACTCCTGGTCAACTCCTGGATATCCTGGACTGGGTGTGTATGTGAGTCAAGACGTCCACACTCCTCTGGATCTGGTGGATGCATTTTGCTGCCCAGTATCTATTCACCCGTCTCTGATAACCACACCCCAATATCACTCTGGGGAACCACCCCTAATCCACTTTCCTTCCATTTACTTTTGGTTGTTTTGGCTCCTTTGAGGTGCAGAACATATGACTCAGGTCTGGCCAATCAGCATGTCTCAGTTCCCTGGCTAAGGACCCAATATGACTCAATCAGAGTGAATAAAATGAAATCCTATTGGGCTTAAAGCCTGGAAGATATACAATCTAGATCTTCTGTAGACATCTTGTGATCAGGAAGAGAGAGACTGTCTGAAAATAAAGCCAAAACACAGAATAGATCATGGCCAGTAGACCATGTGATGAAGAGAAACTGGGTCCTGGCAACATTGTTTGGCATTTACACAAAGCTATGCTTGAAGCCAATATTACTCCTGAACTTTTCAGTTATCTTAGTTAATAAATTACATTTTTGGCTTAATCCTCCTATTAGAGCTGGATGTGTGTGTGTGTGTGTGTCTTTTGGAAATGAATGAATTCTAACTATATGTTCCATGTAAGCAGGATCTTGCTTGCCTAATTTACCACTGTATCCATAGAACTGGGAACAATGGTGGACACATAATAGGCACTCAAGAAATATTTGCGGAATAAATGAGTGATCGATGAATTATTACCAGGAATAAGAAGTTAGCAAGTAGCAGATTCTGGAATAGGGAATTGGCTGGGTCAGTGTTGAATGGAAATCAGAAGGAATTCTCTATCTCAGATTATAAAGTTGACAATACTAATTAAGCAGTAGTCAAAATGCTGGTCAAATTTTCACCTGCTGTGTGTTGGCACTCACACCATGGACTACCAAAGGTAACACCAGGGTACTTGTTAGGAAGAATTCCAGGTGTTAGAGTATGCTGGTTACTTTTGTGGTTTCAGTGAAGGCTTACAAAAAAATACAAGCCTAAGCCAAGCACAATTTGTGATTGCTTGATTTTGAAGACACTCTCAGCTTAAATTCTTGTCATTAAGAAAGGAGTTGTTGATAGAGTATAGCTTTTAACTGAGGCATTACCTCTTAAGACCATCTCAGATATGACTATGGAGGATAATGGATGAAGAGATCTTCCAAGAAGGAGAAACCATGAGCCATGGGAGAAAACAGATGAGGGAGAACTTCCCAGGGCTGTCCAGATTGGCTAACCAAGGATCAAGGTCCAATGCCAGGAAGTAAGCCTTGTTATTCCTGTCCAGTGGAACATGATATTTGCTTTGGATCAGTGACCACTCAGTAATTTCCAATTCTTGCTTTTCCCAAATGTTTTATGGCAGTTACCTTGTTCTTGCCCCACCATTGTATATTGAGTGTGAGGGGTTGCTAAAATGATCATTTAGCTATAGAGTATCAGATTATGAGGCAAGACATTTTGCCTTGATTGACAAGATTGCATATCTTCCAGAGATCCTAGGTTCGGTGCTGGATTAGAATTGGATTATCTCCTTTTGGAGAAGTGGTGAATCTATTTTAAGGAGGTGCAGCAACTTTGCAAGATATGGGAGGAAGCATGCATGCCTGTGCATGTGTGTGTGTTCTGAGAAGCCCAGAAGAGTTGACTGTAATGAACTTTGGTTGTATTTTGCCGCCCAGCAACCATTTACCTTTATTCTGACAGCCATATGTGGTTTCTCTCTGAGAAATCACCCCTTACCCATTCCGTTGATTACAGATCCACATGCAGATTTGGATTATCCAATTCCCTATTTGCACGTGACCCAGATAAAATCAGATAAACATGATGAGCCTCTGGACTCTCTGGGAAAGATATTCTTGCTGTTTCTAGTGGCAGTTGAAGCTTAAAGAAGAGAAGACATGGAACTTCTATAGTCACCTTATGACCACAGAGGGAGATCTTATTTGAGGATAAAGCAAACATATGGAGGACAGTAGAACTGAGCCAAAAGACAGCAATGATGGATCTTGATGTTAGGTTTGAAATCCTCACATTGCAGCCAGTGCCTGAAGTCAATTCTGCCCTTAGACTTTTCAGGTCAATGAGCCAATACGTTCCCATTTATCAAAATACATGTTCTGTCGGATTTCCTGCCATTTTCAACTGGAGGGGTTTTAACTGATGCGCCAGACAAGTATCCACTCCCCTGGGGATGCCCTGAAGGAGATGTTCTGAAAGGAGAGCCTGAGACAAGGACTTCCTCAGGTGCACACAGTTTACTTGGGAGGTGATTCTGGGCAGTAGGAATGAGAGACTAGGGAAAGGGAGACAGGAAGCGTCAATCCTACTGGGGATTCTCTGAGGACCTGTGTGGAATGCAACTCAAAATTGTCCCACCAGGAGACGGGGGTGGGGGGGGTGGGGGAGCTGTGACATTTATACACTGGCCCCCACCTGAATTATTTAAGGGTTGTCCCCAGGAGTCTTTTTTTTTTTTTTTAGTTTTTAATTTTATTATGTTATGTTAGTCACCATACAATACATCATTAGTTTCTGATGTAGTGATCCATGATCCATTGTTTTCGTATAACACCCAGTGCTCCATGCAGTACGTGCCCTCCTTAATACCCATCACCGGGCTAACCAATCCCCCCTCCCCCCTCCCCTCTAGAACCCTGTTTGTTTCTCAGAGTCCATAGTCTTTCATGGTTCATCTCTCCCTCCAATTCCCCCCCCCATTTTTCCCTTCCTTCTCCTAATGTCCTCCATGTTATTCCTTATGTTCCACAAATAAGTGAAACCATATGATAATTGACTTTCTCTTCTTGACGTATTTCACTTAGCATAATCTCCTCCAGTCCCATCCATGTTGATGTAAAAGTTGGGTATTCATCCTTTCTGAAGGCTGAGTAATATTCCATTGTATATATGGACCACATCTTCTTTATCCATTCATCTGTTGAAGGGCATCTCGGCTCTTTCCACAGTTTGGCTATTGTGGACATTGCTGCTATGAACATTGGGGTGCATATGGCCCTTCTTTTCACTACATCTGTGTCTTTGGGGTAAATACCCAGGAGTGCAATTGCTGGGTCATAGGGTAGCTCTATTTTTAAATTTTTGAGGAGTCTTAACTCCAGTGTGCATATGGATTGCAAAGAGCTGAAGCTCAGCAGATTTCCATAGTTTTAGAGAAATCTCAGTCAGCAAAGCAGAGGGACCCTGAGAAAGGCACTTGATGTGGGATGTCAGCAGTATGCACAGAACTGTCCATCACAGATGCACTGAAACTAGATGGACCAGAGGGATGTGGTATTGGTGTGCCAGAAGCATCAACTACAGGATCCATTCTCCATTTTTTCCTTTCAAATTTCTCTAATAACAGACCTCTTTAAATCAACTATAGGAATTGAAGAACCTGCTCACACCTACCTTGGGCTTAGCCTATTCCAATACAACTCTTCCAAATCATCAGATTGATGTCTCCAATACCATGGTGGTAGAGCAACCCTTCATAAGAGGACTCCAGAACAATTTACTCCTGCCCCTACATCTGCTTCTCAAAGAAGGTAAATTTACCAGTGGAATATAAGACATTTCTAAAAATCAGAAACTTTTAAGCAGTGGAGACCCAAATTTGGATGGATCCAGAATTCAATGAACGTGGAATCTGACTATTCTTTTATGAGGAAGCTGACATAAACCAGGACAGCTAAAGCTCACAGTTGATAAAGTCAGTCCAATCCTTGACATACTTGAATTCCAAATCTAATCTCTACTAATATAGGCTGGAAACCAGGTCAAGAGGTATTACATCATAATGTGGGGAAATAACCTGAGGACTTCTGTCTTAGGCTCCCCCTTCCTCCTGGAAAAATACCATGTAACAGATGTCTCTTCCTCAGAGCTTATAGATAACTGTGTTTGCCTATGTATAGAATAATTAATCAGTAAATTTAAAAATTATTTTTGGGGCTAACCTAGCTGACAGCTGGCTTGCTAACCAAATATATCTGTTCTTGTTTTGTCCTTTGTCCCTGAAAAAGGAATGTATATGAAATCTATAGACCGATGGGATCATTAGTATGGGCTTTGAGGCCTCCAAACAGCAAGGCTGAGATAACTGAATTTTGGGGCATAGAAGTCCTCCTTGGGTAAATGGCCAGGGGGATAGCAGACAGGGAAGAGACTGAGTATGAGCGTGAATGTGTGTGTGTGTGTGTGTTAAAGCAAGATCTTTGGTTTTGTTGTTGTTGTTGTTAAAGATTTTATTTATTTATTTGAGACAGAGAAAGTGAGAGAGAGAGAGAAAGAGAGAGCATGAGCAGGGTGGAGGGCCAGAGGGAGAAGGAGGGGCAGAGGGAGAGGGAGAAGCAGACTCCCCGCTGAGCAGGGACACTGATGTGGTGCTCAATCCCAGGACCCTGAGATCATGACTTGGGCTGAAGGCAGATGTTTAACTACTGAGCCGCCCAGGCATCCGTGTGTGTGTGTGTGTGTGTGTGTGTGTGTGTGTGTGTGTTAAGGCAAGATCTTACCCTGTGCAGACTACTGGGCCACCTCCTATCCAGACAACCTGTCACTGGTAGCCAAGCCTTTCCAGATGTCACTGCTAAAGGAGTAGACACGGCCACTTGATTGTACCTCCTTTCTTTCTTTCCTGTTCTTTGCTTAACTGTTTGAATATTTTGGCCTTTAAATGGTCTTTAAAAGTAAAAGCAGTTGCATTTTGTCATGAGAGTTTTTTGTCTTTAGTCAAAAATACCTTTTCATGAAATAGAAGTATAAGGTATCTCCTGTATTACTTTACAGGATTAAATTACTTCTGTTATCTGTTCCTTCTAAAGAAAGAGTAAGAAAGGGCAGAGGTGTCTTCAATCCAAGAGACCCATCCCCAGTTTTAAGCATTTAAGCTCACCATTTCAAGTCCTGAAAATACTTGTCTATATCTTCCAAAGGACCCAGCATTCAGGAAGGATTTGTTCTGCCAAATAACCAGTAAACATACCAGGGAAAGGAGAACCCAGACCTCAGAGTTGCATTTTGGCTAAGACCCTACTCTGCAAAATATGGATCATGATCTGCAGAAATTTCTGGAAGCCCTGCATACAGGACAGTGCCCTTTGTCATAATAACTGTGACATTTTTACCTAGGACAATGGAAGACCGAGAGGGTTAGCTTTATTCCTGATTCCTGAACTCTGTTGACAACATCCACATGGACTCCATGCTACTTCCTGGGCCAACAAGAATATTTAGTAATGTCAGACACTTCCAAAGATGACTTACATTATGCCCTGTGCTGGGTCTCCAACCATTTCAGTTACATTCTCATATAAACAGATGTAAGATTCTGCCTCATAGACAACCCCAGCCATCTTATTATGGCCTACAGTTTATATCCTGGTTCTGGAAAGTATTATCCCAATTCTACCATGTCCTTCAATATATCCTGGAAGAATATCTCAATATCCATATTTATAATAGACACAGAATGAGATAGAGATTCTCTGTGACACAGAATCTTGTAGGTCAATCAAGACAAGCTGAAGCAAATCCTTTAGGGCCCCCCAAAAGCTGTTCAAAGTGCAGGCTCCAGAAACAGGAGAAATCATTTTACCAGGAGATGCTACTGACTTTCCTATGGACATATCTATACAACCTGCTTTTGCTGGAAACCAGAAGACTGTTTCCAAGGATGACTTGCATGGTGGAGGCAAACCACCCCACTGCATCCTGCGTGATCCATTTTCTCCTCCTTTCTGCTAGTCCCCACCGTCCACTCTTTATCCTCTTGTTCAACTCTGTGGAATCAGAATGCATATTGGGGAAACAAACCAAACTCTAGTTCTCTTGGCACATTGGCAAAGGTATATAGTAGGGATCAACAAATATTTGATTAATACATGAAGGTATGTTTGTTTTCATATATTTGGCAGATATTTATAATATTCCCAGACATCGAGTTACTTCCATCAAAATGCACCTCACCTCATTACATTTGGAGCCCTCTCTTAAAACTCAGAACTTATCTGGGATTCTGGATTACATTTTCCACCTAAAGGCTGCCCTGAGTATATTACTCATTGTTTGTGCCTGAGCCAGGGGAGAACAATGCAGGATTCCATTAGAAGCATATCTCTCAAAGGCACTAAAACTCAAGACTTCCACTTTGGGTTGTATCGTCTTGAAAGCCATTCTATTTGATTTTATAGGTGCTCATTTTTGGTTTTAGGTACAAGAAATACCAACCAAAAGTAGGAGAATCAAGCACATCTGCCTCATAAGCAGAGCGATTTAGTAACTATCAACAAAGAAGAGAATTAAATCGGCTTTTTCAGTTCAGAAATATCTTTCACGTGAATAGTCATTGTATTCAATCATTTAATTCATCTGATAATTTCCCAGACTGTCTTCATTACAGTTGCCTCGCATTGGACTTGCTTTTGGCTTAATTTTCTTTTTGTTGGCGTAGTTTCGCTGAAACTAATTTCTAGATTTTCCTATTGCCTTCCTCAAATTCAGACTATGGCTGAGTAGAAGGTGGAATTAATTAACTGTTATATTCCGTAAATATCTCTAAACTGTGGCCTCAGCTAATGACAGATATCGTGAGTATGTCTCCTACCAGTGAGTGATCCTGTACTTGGGGGAGGGATGTATTCTTCTCTCCTTTTTCCAGATGGGTTTGGCTGTTCAGTTCAATAACATAATATGTAGATGATCAGAGACCTGTCTACAATAGAAGGGCCAAATGAGCAGTTTGGGTCCTAATGTCTTAGTTTCCAACTTGGCAATTAAGCAACGTAATCATTAAGCTCAGAGGAGGTGCTACTGGTATTTAGGCAAGAAGGTTCTTTGGTGTGAGGGATTATCCTAGGCATTGTGGGATGTACAGCCTCTCTGGGATCCTCCCAGTTAAAGTGACAACCCAACTGTTCCTACACCTCTCAAACCCCTCACCTGGTTGAGGAGTGCTAAAAGAATGAGGACTTGCTTTGTAGAGAGTGTCTGGGAGTTAAATGGCGAATCTCTACTTACCTTCATGAAGAATCCTGAAAGATAGGCAACAGATAAATAATGCCCTCACTCTCCACTAGAAGTAGCTCATTCTGCATGATCTGACTTGGACATTAGACTGGCCAAGCTCTTGATCCAAGCCCAGATGCTCCAGAAAATTCTCCAAAGGGATGGTAGATGCCTAGTCTCATTTCAAGACTTGACTTTGGCTCTAGAGTTTCTCCTAAGCTATTCTGCTTCTGGGGATTGGAAATAGATTCAGGGCCCTGAATTTACTTTTTGTCCCTCTTCAGGAATCCTAGTATAAGGCTGCTGTTGACCAGATGAGCTATTCTGCTTCTGGGGATTGGAAATAGATTCAGGGCCCTGAATTTACTTTTTATCCCTCTTCAGGCATCCTAGTATAAGGCTGCTGTTGACCAGATGAGCTGTGTTATATGGGGGGAGAAAAGATCCTGTCTTTGTTAGGCTAAAAAAAAATTTCCAAAACTAATGAAAACTTAAGGAACCAAATGCTTATTATATGCGATTATCACAGTAAAGCATTGTTTTAGAATGTTGTTGACACAGGTCTTGGGACTGTGTGTTCATAAACATAGTGCTCTCATGGGTGGAAGAAAATTCCAATCTAGGTTATTTTTAGAGAAAATTGTAGTTCTTTGTTTCTCCTAAAATAGAAAGGATCATATTTTCAATGCCTTTGTGGCTGTATCATGTTAATGAGGATAGTAAAAATATGTGGTCTTAACTGGTTAGATACAGGACTCATACGAGAGGCAGGTGGCAAGCACACTCATGTGCCTTCCTAAAAGCTTTAACACTTATTTGTTGATTATGCATTATATCCAGCACACTGCTAAGTGTGGACGGAATACAAAAAAGTATGTTACATAAGATACATGTATTTCCTTCCCACCAGGAGTTCCAATGAGCCACATACACAAAAGGGACAGTAAAGACTCAAAGGCAGTTTGGGCCACCAAGGCGGTCACTGTGGCATTGTTCAGAAAACCGTCTGTTGGCCATATCACAGTCACTTTATCTCCAAGTCACATGACCATACTTCCCACATTCGTATTGTCTACATGGGGATTTCAACTCTGCATCTGTAGGAGTCTTTCCAACCTACACGTCTAATGAGATTTAATGTTTTGTGATAAAAGCTTCTGCAAGATAGTGATTTTTTTCCAAATAAATGCAAACTTGACTTTTCTGAACACTGCTGGAAATATGTCCTTCTGAACAGTCAAATTTCCTAGATAGCTATGGGTCCAGTCCATTGAGGGGATGGGGTGGGACACTGTCCACTTTGTTACCTTGAAAATGATGAACCACTTTTGATTCAGGCTTTCTGGTCAACTTCAATCCCATTTCAAATCAGCAAACATTTATTGAATGGTAGCTATGGGGGATACAAGAACTACTGAGTGAACCTCTACCCTTCCAGGATCATAGATTAGTGATTCTCAAACCTGACTATCTATCAGAAACATCTGGCAAATTTCAAAAGTATTCAGACCTGCTTAATATGATTCTCTGACAGTATGCCCCAGACATCTTTTTATTTTATTCAATTAATTAATTTTTTTAAAGATTTTAATTATTTGACAGAGAGAGAGCTTGAGTGGGGGTAGGAGCAGAGGGAGAAGCAGGCACCCCGCTGAGCAGGGAGCACGATGTGGGACTCAATCCCAGGACCCTGAGATCGTGCCCTGAGCCCAAGGCAGATGTGTAACCGACTGAGCCACCCAGGTGCCCCAATTAATTTTTTTTTTTACCGTATGATCTCAATTATATTCGGCATCTAAAAACACCCTGAATTCATAACTCAGAGAATAAATTGGCAGTTGCCATAGGTATGGGAAATGGGAAGGGAAAATGGGTGAAGGTGGCCAAAATGTACAGGGAAGGGAAAATGGGTGAAGGTGGCCAAAATGTACAAACTTGCAGTTATAGGCTAAAGAAGTTCTGGGGATATAATATACAACATGGTGAATATAGTTAATACTATATTGTATATTTGAAAGCTGCTAAGAGAATAGATCTTCAAAGTTCTTATGACAAGAAAAATAACTGTAGCTATATGCAGTGATGGATGTTAACCAAACTTATTTTGGCAATCATTTTGCAATTTATACATGTATCAAATTATTAAGCCATGTATCTAATGCTGTTATACAATATTATATGTCAATTACATCTGTTTAAAAATTTTTATTTTTCATTATTATTTTGTTAATAAGCAACTTTTTAGATGATTCTAATGGACATATGGGGTCTGGACAAACAGACCAAAACAACAACAGTTTGATAAATATTGTAATAGAGGTATAAATAAAATTTAAGGAACGGCTGGAAAAGGAGATTCATTTCACATGGGAATACTGAAGGTCTCTTCTTGGAGAATGTAAGTGTGGAGTGGGGCCAGATGGCTGAAATTTTGGAGTTCAGATGTCTGCCCTTCATCACTTGTTTCCAGTTCTCTCTCCTATTAATCGGCTATTAACTGTCCCTCTTAGAGCTGCATGTCTATAGCAGCCCATTTTTAATGTAATAAAGCTAAGCATCTGGGGCTAGGAAATTTAATTTCTAAGTTTGTTGGACTTGAATGTAAGTTAAGAATAAATAGGTTCCACTTCCCACTAAAGGAACTAGGATTTCTTGGAAAAATGGCTGACTCCAGATCTGGGGCAGGAAACGTATGTGATGAACCTAGGGCATCTTGTTATGCCAGCAAGCAAGGAAGCTATTAAGACTAATGGGGTCCTATCACAAGAACACAGATCCAACTTGAGGAACCTCCCCTGGGCCAAAGAGGGGGCTATTTGAATATCAGTAAGGATAATAACTGCAACAGATTGAAACAAATTAAATATATAAATATCCGAGGGCTCATAATGAGGCTTAAACACAAAGACAATAAAAGCAAAAGACCCCCAAACCCAAAAACCAAAAAGTCCCAAATCTCATTGGTGAATTGGAATTAGGGCACTATGAAAATTCAAAAGTAACATCAAGTGCTTGTCCTCCCCTTTCTTATATTTACCGTTTCAGGGTAAACAAATTATTGTTATGGCAAGTTGGCCTTTTTTCTTTCTTTTTTTTTTTTTTAAAGCAGATTTCCAGTTAATCAATGAGGAGGAAATTAGAAAAAAACACATTTTGAAACCCATAATGAGTCCAGGTAATAGTCATCAATGGATTGATGTATCTATCTGTCTATCTGTCATCTATCTATCAAGTATCTCAGTTATCTGTTGACACAGGACAAACCACCATCATATGGATCAGCTGGGGTCACTAATGTGGCTATATTCTTTGGGGGACTCCATCAGGGCTGCAGTGTCTAAGATGGCCCCACTCACAAGGCAGGCCTTGATGCTGACTGTCACCAGGGAGCCTTGGTTCTCCTCCAGGTGACCTCTCATCATTCATAGTCTGTCCTGAGCTTCTTCACATGGTGGTTGGCTTCCACAAGGGTAGAGGAAGAAGCTATCAAAGCTGACTGATCTCTTAAGGACTAAACCCTCAAGGGACACCATGTCACCTCTGCCACCTTCTTGGTTGAAGCAAATTACAAAGTCAGTCCAGATTCAGAGGAAGGGGAAATGGACCCCAGCTCTGATGGGAAGCATGGGCTTCTCGGGAACAACTTACCAGTGTCGGTCCCATAGCCACAGTAGTTCATATCCCTTGCAAAATACATTTTGCTCCCCCCCAAATCTCTCCATCTCGGCATCTGCTGAAAGTCCACGGTTTTGTTAGCTAAACCGGGTCCTCAGCTGTAGCTCCTGTTGATCTGAGACCTATGGACTAGGAAGACAAGTTATCCCCACTCCACACAGGGGACATACAATAGGGAGGCTGTGACTGGGCATAGCTGGCCAAAAGAGGAAAGAATGGGAAGCACATGGCAATCACTCTTCCATAGCAATTCTGAATCCAGACATATCTCACCATTTCCCACAATTCTGGGGCGAGACAGGGGAGATGTGGCTGCCAGCGGCCTTTGGAAACAATATTATCACAGATTCTAAAATCTTTAGATGAAAAGTTTGTGGAGAACTTGATGCTAGAGAGATGGGACTGGCACTGTATGAACCTAATAACCAGTCTCAGCAGTAGTCAAAGTAGGGCAAGCAGAATTATGAGCCTGGTGATGTAGTACGAGAAGAAGCCTATGGTGTCACACCGTAACTATTCCTGTCCTGACATTGATCCTGAATCTCTTCAAACTCCTAGACGTGACAACTAATCTACAGGAAACACAAGAGCTAGAGGAACAAGTTAAATGACACAAAAAAGTAATGAGCCAAAGTCAAAATACTCAACATTCTACAGTATAAATGACTTTGTTTCCTTAACAAATCAGTGGCAAGAAGAACAGGGAGGGGTTGTTAAAGAGTGAAAGAGAAAAGGCATCTTGAGGAAGTCCCAATAGTTCATTTTTGCTTTTGTTTCTCTTGCCTTTGTAGACGTGTCTAGCAAGAAGTTGCTGCGGCCGAGGTCAAAGAGGTTGCTGCCAAAGGATGCAAACACAGTGATTTGAGGGGGCATATGCACCCCAGTGTTTATTTTTTTAATTTAAAAAAATTTTAAAGGTTTTATTTATTTATTTCAGAGAGAGAGAAAGCAAGAGAGAGTGAGCACCCAAGTGGCAGGGAAGGGAAAAGGAGAAGCAGACTCCCCTCTGAGCAGGGAGCCCGAGGTGAGGCTCCATCCCAGGACGCTGGGATCATGACCTGAGCCAAAGGCAGATGTTTAAATGACTGAGCCACCCAGGTGCCCCCACCCCAGTGTTTATAGCAGCAATGTCCAGAAAAGCCAAAATATCGAAAGAGCCCAGATGTCCATCGACAGATGAATGGATAAAGAAGATGTGATCTATATATACAATGGAATATTCCTCAGCCATCAAAAAGAATGAAATCCTATCTGCAACAACGTGGATGGAACTGGAGGGTATTATGCTAAGCAAAATAAGTCCATTAGATAAAGACTAATACCATATGATTTCACTCATGTGGAATTTAAGAAACAAAACAGGTGAACATAGGGGAAGGGAAGGAAAAATAAAATATGAACATTAAGAGGGAGACAAACCATAAAAGACCCTTTACTCTAGGAAACACACTGAGGGTTGCTGGAGGGGAGTTGAGTGGGGGGATGGGGTAATTGGGTGATGGGCATTAAGGAGGGCACTTGATGTAATGAGCATTGGGTGTTATGTGCAACTGATGAATCACTAAACACTACCTCTAAAATTAATTAAAAAAGAGAGAGAGAGAGAAGGCATAGCAATCAAATACAATGTGTATACCTTATTCTAATCCTGATTCAAACAAAAGGTCCTGTCAGCTGGCGATGCATACTAAACTATTTATGGGTAAAATACCATAATGGTCTGGGATTTGCTCAAAATATTCCAGACAAAAGAAATGGGGCAGGTTGGGTGGGGCAAATAAAATAAATGGGTAAAGTGTTGGTAACTGTTGAAGGTAGCAAATGGGTAAATACAGGTTCTTTCTGCTTTTGTGCATCTTTGAACATTTGCATAATAAAAGTTAAAAGGGAGCATCATTTCTGAATGAAGGGATTTTTCTTAGTAAATACATGAAGGGCCAGCACCATGGGGCAGCATCCCTGGTCATCCCAGCAGTGACTCAGGGTGGGACTTTGGCTGGTTTTCTAGTTTTCTTCTGGGTGAGGTGGGTGGGTACTGTGGTTGAAGCAGGAAGAGACAAGCTGTGAGTTTACCTGATAACCAGGATCTACACCTTACTCCTGGCACTTTTTATCTAAAATCAAATAATCCATTGGTTTATATTAGACAAACCAGTCAATCAATCAATCATTTATGGGGCTCCCTTACCTTAAAAAAAATTAGTATTTATTATTGTAAAGTAGCACCTGCTACTTTGTTTATTTTATTTTATTCAAATTTTAACATTCTAGTTAGTTAACATATAGTACAATATTGGTTTCAGGAGTAGAATTTAATGATTCATTGCTTACATCTAATACCCGGTGCTCATCACAAGTGCCCTCCTTCATGCCCATCCAGCCAATCCCCCACCCACTTTAAAACACATTACACATAGTTTCAAGAAGTCAAATAGTTCTACACAATTTACAATGAAAAAAAAAAGCAAGTAGCTCTTTGCTTGACTCTTCCCTGCTAGGATTTTCTCTGGCCAGAGCTATCACTTCTACTTCTAGTAGTTCTTTCTCATAATATTTATTTCCATAGGTCAGAATATCTGTTTACCCTCTTTCTCTCTTATTTTCCAATTTTAGATATGACCCTATGGCCTCTCACTGAAGAGAGTGAGGATTTAGCTCTTACATCATCCTCCACGCATACAAACTTGCCACTCCTATTTTCCCAATCACTCCATTTTTTTTGTTAAATCAATATTCAGTGTTTGCACTGTGAGAACTAGGTAAATACTGGTCACAGCCCAGCCAAGTGGTGAGCTCAGAGTCTATTTTCTTTCTTGTGAAATGTTCTGATCTTTCAGATGTTAATAACTGTCTCATGTGGTCATCTCTTCATTTGCTTCATATCCTGGGGACCTGTGGCTGCAGACCTGTACTGAGGCTGTGGAAGTCCAGAATATTCTAAACATACAAACACATCAGGTGTTTGGTTCCTTTTTTTTTTTTTTTTTAAGATTTTATTTTTATTTATTCATGAGAGACAGAGAGAGAGAGACAGAGGCAGAGGGAGAAGCAGGCTCCACGCGGAGCAGGGAGCCCGATGCGGGACTCGATCCCAGGACCCTGGGATCATGACCTGAGCCGAAGGCAGATGCTTAACGACTGAGCCACCCAGGCGTCCCCAGGTGTTTGATTCTTTTGTGTTCTTCTTTTCCGGAGAAATCCCTCCTGGGTATCTCTAGCCTCCAGTTCCAGAATGAACCGACCACTCCACAGAGCTTGCGTTCACCTCCTTGCTTTGCTAGATCCCTGGTTGCCTGGATCCCAGGTCTCTTTCCTGGTTTGCTCCCATATTTCAGCAGAGCACTCTCCTATAGTTTCTTGAGAGAGGGCATGTAGTGGGGAATAATGACTATTACAGTGGTGTTACGTGTACGAGAAAATGAAGAGCCAGGCCTGTCTTATCACGGGCTGGGTTCCCTGTGAAGCAGGTTCTGGGAAGGAGGTTAGGGAGCTAGAGATTCACTAGGACACTCTTGGGGGTCAGTAATTGGAAGGGAAGGAACCAGGATTGGGTGGAGGGAGAAGCTGAGCTGCAGTTCAGTCTCGGTGGGGCCTCCATGGCACTGCAGGTTGTTCTGGAGAGGAGCTGAGCCGTCGCATCGTCCCAAGTCGAAATGACGGTCCCAGGCCGTCATACGCCCACAGCAATCAGGCACTGGATTCCAGTGCCTCTAGGACGTGGCTGTGGTCTTGAGTGAGGACCTCTCTTCAGCCAAGGTAATCCCTGTGGGGGCTGGGAGCACCCACCGCAGTCCATCCCTAAGTTACTTGAATCCATTATCTTGTTTCAGGTCTGAGAGCAGTTTCTCTGGGATTCCAATGGGCCTCTTTTCCAGGGAAACTCAGAAGATGGAAATTAGTGGGATAACCTGCAGCTCTTACCATTGAAGCTGGTCTCACTCCCACGAGAGCTCTTACCCCACAGTCCAACAAACGGGTGGGAGAGACTACCAAGCACCAGTTGCACATCTGAGACTAGGGAAATGACCACTGGATGGGTCTGTGGAGCCAGCAGACCTACAGTGATCTGGGCCATGGCCAGGACTGCTGGCCCCCATATGTGTCCCACTGTAATAGGGGGTGGGGCATGATGCCACTTGGGGTCATCAGGTAGCAGTATCAACTTGGATCCCGTAACCAACAGTCTTGAAATGTTTGAGCGTTTCCTTTCTCTAGTGACCAATCACCTGAGTTAATAGCTGTAGGTCCTTCTAGGGAAGAGCTAATAGACTCATTACTATACACACTTCCTGTGGTATATGAGGTCTTCTTCCTGGGGCTCAGCTTTTCCTTTAATAAATGGGTTCTGGGTCTACAAATTGCCATAGGTCTAGAAACAAGGAAAGTAATAATGACCATCGGGGCCATCACTCTCAGCCTCTAACTCATCCATCCTTGATTTTGTAATTGCCCAGATGCAATAGTATCCTTCCTGGCTGCCCATCTATTCTGTCCCTTGGCGGGGGTGGGGGTGGGGGGGAGGGGGCGTGTTCTGTTAACTATTTCCCGAGCTCCCCGTGGGTCAGGCCCCCTGGCTGCCCCTCTGATCTTGGCACTCGTGATAATTGCCTCCATCTGGCTTCTGACGGTGATTGGCATCACCTGGCCTCGATTGTTGGGGGGATTTGCTGCCCCCTTTCCTGCCGGTGAGCCCAGACCTGTGGCAGCATCCCCCACAAAGCCACCACTGAACCCCCGAGGGGAGCTGGAACCCGTCTCACCTGTGCCTTCCTTAGCGCTTTGGGGAGCGGGGCGTCCTTTCGGCTTTCCCTGTAACACCGTCCACTCCAGCATGCCCACTTCTCTGAGACTTCGGTCCCTTCATTCACCATTTGCCAAGGCAGTTCAGGCATTTCTACTTAGCTTAGTGTGGGTCATTGCTTTCTCCATGCTTTAAGATATTTGCACCATCTCCTGGGGCCTTGACAGGGTATTCAATCCTGTATCCCAGCAGGGTGCTCCCAAAGCCCTAAAGCCTCTCACCCAACCTTCTATGCTGGCTCCTTTGATAAAGCACCCACATAACCAGTGTTCTGTGTGTTCTCCCAGCTCCTGAGAGTGAACAAAAGGAAGGTGCTGCAGATTCTCCCACTTGTATCACTTAGCCGGACCAGCATATCCCCAGGGGTGTGATGAAGTGACCTAACCCTGGTTATTGGCCTCAAGGTAAGGCGGGGAGGTGGGGGTGGGGGGCAAGGCAGATTCTGAGTGGGGTGGGAGAGTGTGTGATTTTTGTGGGAACAGGCCTTTGTATTGTTCTGAAACAAGGGAGGAGTACTAGCCTAGGGAGGAGTGGGCCACCTCAGTGGGCTCAGAAGGTTTAGAGAAATCTGGGAATTTCAGATTTTTGGACACATCTATTCAGATGTCCTCTTCCCATGTATCAGGGTCCTGTTGTTTCTCAAAAAGGGACCTGGTCTTGGTAAAGATGAAATACTTTGATTGGCTTAGCCTTCTCTTGAGCTCAGCTACTCTTAGGACTTAAATCTACTCTTAGGATTTAAAAATCTGTCCTCAGCTTTCTCTGAACTCTCACTGCAGGACGTAAGGATCCTTGTATGCTACCCAGGGGACCCCCTGGCTTCCACATTTAGCTGTTTCCCCCCCCCCACTTTTAACAGCTTTATTGTGAGAATTCACAAACCACACAATTCAGCATAAAATTTAAAATTTTGAAGTATAAAATGTTCATTTTAAAGTAAAGTCACAGGGTTGTGCAACCATCATGACAATCTAATTTTAGAATATTTTCATCACCCCCCTCGCGAAAGAAATCTCAAACCCACTAGCAGTCACTCACCATTTGCCCTTCCCCGAGCTCCTGACAACCACTCACTACTTTCCACCCTGTGGATGTGCCTATTATGGACATTTTGTGTAAATGGGACCGTATCGCATGTGGTCCTTTGGGACGTGGTTCATCCGTGTTGTGGTGTGGGTCAATACCTCATTTCCTTTTACTGCTAAATTCCATTGCATAGATGTGCCACCTTTTGTTTATCCCTTCTTCAGTGGATGGACATCCCACTGTTTTAAGGAGGCTGAGGATGGGGAATAGGGATGGGTCTTTATTTTTAATTCCATATGCTTTTGTAGAGTAGAATCTTCACAGAAAGCGAGTATTCTTTCTGTTAGAAGAAATTGGGGCAGGGCGGGGGGTCGAGGTGATGATGAGATCAAACATCAGACATTACACAGATGAAGACCATCACTGGGGACGAATTTAGAAGTGGCTTGGAGATGCTTTTGGTGATGTTCGTGCACAGTGGGAGGGTGAGCCCAGGTGACTGAGGATGAAATAGGGCTTGGGGAGAGAGGAAGGAGAGGCTCAGCATGTCCAACAACCAGAGGAACGAGGAAATAAGACTATATTAGGGATAGTGGTTGTAAAAGCTTCTCAGATGCTACCCCTTTCCCAATTTTAAAATCCCAAAGAAAGACTTTTCTCGATGTGCTTCCTTTGAAAAATTCTGAAAATATTTCAAAGTTTGCCAGGAATTCCAGAATAATTTGACATTGCAAATGCTAGTCACTCCTTGTATCTGTTGGCTGGGGCTGCCATTCCTTCTGGAACAAAATACCAGCCTGGGGGGCTTAAACAACAGAAATTTACCTCATGGTTCTACAGGCTGGAAGTCAGAGATCAAGGAGTCTGCAGGGCTGTTTCCTTTAGAAGCTTCCCTCCTTGGCTTGTGCATGCTGCTTTCTCCCTGTGTCTTCACACGGGCTTCCCTCTGTGTGTGTCTGGGTCCTAATCTCTTTGTATAAGGACACCTGTCAGATGAGATTATGGTTCCATCCTAATAATAACCTCATTTTAACTTAATTACCTCCTTAAAGGTCTTACCTCCAAATACAGTCTTCTTCTGAAGTATGGGGGTTGGAACTTCAGCATATGAATTTCTTGAGCAGGGGGAAACAATTTAGGCCACACCACCAGTGACCATTTCAGATGGGATGCAGAGCCAGGTGGTTCCTCACAACTAACATCTCCCATCTGCCCTGCAAGAGCAGAGTCAAGGTGGCCACCGTGGACCACCAACCTCAGCTCTCCCTCCTTCCCTCCTCAGTCCCTTATGTCACCTCCTGTGGTGACACACACATTACACTCCTGAATCCTAAATGTGAAGTGACTGCTCCTCATTTATCCTGGGTGTACCCAACATATGTGAATCATCTGAGGGCCACTCCTATTTCTTTCCTTGCTCATTGGTCACTTGAACTTAAAGAGGTTAAGCAAACTGTGAGTTCAAAGCCACAGTGTATATAGTGATGTTTGGGGTTTGGGAGGTAGACAGGGAACCTCCCTAAAATATTACAATCTTCTTGGCCCTTTAGGGGAACTGAGGCATGCCCAGGAAAAGAAGATGCGGCCCAGAGAAAACTGTCCCCGGAGAGAAGCGTGCTCCTAGAGAGACATCCTGTTTACTCTGAGTCATTTCTGAGAGTGTGTCAGCTCATGTTTTTTGGTAATTTGCTAATGACATGGTATCTATTAAATATGTATATAGAAAGGTAAAAATAGGTTGAGCATTTTCTAAATAGCTCTGGCTCAAAGCAAAGTGGTGAAGGACTTGTTAGTTCTTTTTAAGGCAAAATAAAGCGGCTCTTCATCATCCTCAACCAACCTTGTACTGCATCCCAGGACAAACAAGAAATGCCCCAACCAAAGAAAATGAAAATGCTCTTCTTGACTGGATTGCTTCAGAAATATGCCCGGACCCAAGAGTTCCAACTTTTCTGGGATTCATTCTTACAGTCTAACCCTTGTGGTTTTTTGGTAGGAGGTAATTTCTGTGCTGGTTATGATTTGAAGGAGCTGGCCCACTGCTCAACCTTGCTTAAATTGGAACAAGATGTCACCAGTGGTCTTGCCCCTGTAGTAGGCACTTGAAAATAGATTCTCAGTGGACGGTGTTCAGGCCATTCTGTGGGACTCCTGTGAGTTTCCATGACTAAAAAATGACACCACCATTCTGTCACTACTTTTCAAGTCCCTGGTACTATGTAGGAAGTGTTAGTGTTGTGGGTGGGTTTTTTTTTTTTCAAGCAATGAAGGCAATGGCAAAGAATTTTTCATAAAAACAAGTGACAAATTTCACTCAAGTTACTGACACATAAAAGGAAAAAATTAGTTTTTGCTTTGAAGCTAACCAGAAACAAATGGCTCTGTTTCTCCAAAGGAAAAGTTGGAGTTTAGTTATGATACATCCCCTCCCAGAAATCTAGGAAATTATACATACTGTACCCTCTGTTTATAAGAATATGAATAACATGATTGTGTGCACAGGGTCAATCGCAGTTCAGATGAGAATTTACTGCTGTTAACCAGCAATTGCATAAAGGGAGAAAGAACTGCTGTTAACCCCTTATTCACATGGTCCAAATGCCGTCCTTGTAAGAAACATGGAGATTGAGAGCTCCTTGAAGCCAGGAAATATGTCTTGGGGGTCCTGAGATAGCTCCCCACATGCAGCTCAGATGCTGTGGTTGGCACGTGGTAAGGATTCATTGAAAGGTGTGCATCCCATTCGACTAAAGAGAGCAGCAGAGTTTGACTTTTGCATCGAGAAATGGGAGTGTTTTTTTTAAAATTATTTTGTATTATATTGTTAATCACCATACATTACATCATTGGTTTTTGATGTAGTGTTCCATGATTCATTGTTTGCGTATAACACCCAGTGCTCCATGCAGAACGTGCTCTCCTTAATACCCATCACCAGGCTAACCCATCCTCCCACCCCCTTCCCCTCTAGAACCCTCAGCTTGTTTCTCAGAGTCCATAGTCTCTCATGGTTCGTCTCCCCCTCTGATTTCTCCCCCTTCATTCTTCCCTTCCTGCTATCTTCTTCTTTTTTTTTTTTTTTTAAATGAGGGTGCTTTTATTTTAGCTGCATGGTTGAGTCCTTGGTGCCAGCCAATTGAGAGCTACAGGAACCGTGAACTTGCTCTCAGGGGGGCCGCGTCTTTTCACACCTCCCAAATCAGGTCAGGGTATCAGCAGCTGCCACAATATCTCCACAAGGGCAACTGCTGTGTGCCGGGCTTGGTGTGGAGTGGGTCCTGTGTCTCCGTCCCATTTACCCTCCCAACCACCCAACAACAGTGGGCGCTGTGTCCGTTTGGGAGATGAGTGAGGGTAAGCAGCCTGAGCACGTAGTAAGTGGCACGAGGAGGACCCACCCTCAGGCTGGTCTGAGTGCCAAGGCCACCTCTCCCAGCTGCCCTCCAGGATTTTCACAAGGGGGATCATGCTTTGTTCCTGAAGCCAAACAATCTGCAGGACCATCATCTAGTCCTGGAGAAGAGCAGTTAGCCAGCCTGCGGGGTGGTTGCGATGGCGGGTTCCTCCCGGCCTAGGACCCACTCCCTCGCTCCGCTGGAGGGCTCTATTTAACATAGGAATATCCAGGCAGGCTTCAGCAGGAGGAGCACCAAGGACACTCGTGTTAGGAAGAGCCACGGCAGCAAGGAAGAAGCTAAAGGAGAGGGGATGTCCCTGCGACCGGGGTGCAGAGGACAGCGATGGGGGCAGGAAGGAGGGAGAGAGGTGAGGACTTGGCCGCCCACCCTGCCCTGCCCTGGCCTCCCGGCCTCTGCTGGAGGAGGGTGGGGCTGCTCCAGGATTGTTTATAAGCACCTCAGGCCTTTTGGTCGTACCAGCTGATGGCGCCACTTCCTTCTGTTCTAGTTTAGGGCCCTCTGAGTCCCTGGGCCATCCCAGCCACCTGCCCTCCCCAAACTGGGGCCCGGGAGGAAATGCAGTGCCGCAGAATGCGCATGTGCTTTGGAGTCAGACGAATCCAGCTGTGATTTGGGGCAGCTGTGGGCAGCTCGATTAACAGCCCCGAGTCCTTTGGGGGGGGGGTAACAATACCCACTTTACAAGAGCAGAAATAGGAGTCTGAGCATGTGAGGTATGTCGGATAATGCCCGGCACCCTAGAAATGTCCAATGGCTGTTTCTCTCCTACATTTGCCCATCCTCAGGCCCCCCTTAGGGAGATTGTTCCGCACTGTGACCCACTTGAGTCAGCTCGAGGTGAGGTACCACTACATTCGGGCCTGAACACTAGAGAGAAGGGGAACTTTTCCCTTTTCCTGTCTTTCTTTTCCCGTGTTTCTAAATCTGATCCTAGTTTGACAAGTGGTAATAATGGGTTATTGATGGCATGGATGTCAAGAGTCGTGCTCCATGTTTACTCAAGGCCAACTCCGTCCCAGACTCTGTGCTCAGGAAGGACAAATGAACAACATGTGGCCCCTGCCTTCAGGGACCTCACATTTCAGCCGAAGAGACAGACACATAAGTGGGTTAAATGTTACAGGTGAAATGCAATGACCATGGTACACACAGAATGCTAAGAAAGCCCAGAGAATGGTTGATGAGCATCATCTGGAAGCTGAAGATAACTCCCTGAGGACGGTGTTGCCTTCACCGAGTCTTAAAAGAAGAGCCAGTTAGCTGGTAGGGGTGACCTTGTACTTGTCCACTTGACTAAGCTCAAACTACACTCTCCAGAATTCCCTTCCCTATATGGTTCTGGGTAAGGATTCATCACAAGAGAAATATGCATGAGGTCTGGAAGGTGAAGGACAAGCAGCAACCATATTTATGCCCAGAATATCAATGTAGGGCCAGATGTCGTGGTAGCTCACACTTGTGGTTGCAGATCTGTTGACCTGCCCTGTTGGGGTGAGGCAAGCAACCAGGCCTGCACCTCCTTCTGCTCCCACCTGACTTCCTCCTTCAACTTCTCTGACTGCTAGGCCAGGTGTGTGTTTGGCTCTGTGATGAGGGATGCCAGCTTCCCCGAGAGCATCACTGAAGTTTGAGGCAAGAGAGACCAGCATGGGCTCCATTCATCCTTCTGGGCTCCCAGCTTATCCAGGTGGGTTCTGGTTTGCCCTTGGCTCTCCCTACTTCACATCCATCCTTCCTTCCCAGACTTGAACACAGTCCTGCTCACTACAGGCTCAGCGCCAGATGCAGACACAACAGCTGTGCATAAGCTGTTCGACCAGCATTCACAGTCGTGTAGGGTCAATTCCCCATAATAAGCCCCTTGTTCTAGATCACTCCAGTGGTTATACTTCTTTGGTCGACCTTGATGGGTAGACCAGTTACACGTGGCTGGGGAAAAATGGTCCAGGCAGGAGGAATAGAATGAACAGGGTCACGAAATGTCAGGGTCTGTGCAGGGAACCACAGGTAGCTCGGTGTTTCCAGAAATCACATGAGACGCAGGGAGAGGAAGATGGGACCAGAAAGGATGGAAATGCCTAGGCCATGGAGGGAAGTGAATGCCATGCTAGATGTTTGGCCCAAACGAGAAACAGCTGAATGAAGGACTCTTCTAAATGTGTGGGAAAGCTGCGAACAGTTTATGTGATCTGCTATGCTATCTGTTGTTCTCGGAATAATGTTCCACATGACACATCTTCTTTAGAATATACTACCTGCTTTAAGAAATGGTGTTTTCCACTGTCAGATGACAAGAACTGGATAACATTCTATTGGGAGAGGTTAGGTTATGCTGTCTAATAGATAAACTGCAGATTTCAGTGGCTTAACACCTCAAAGGGTTTTTCTCGCTCCTGTCATGCTGGTAGGATGGCTTTCTTTGGTGATTCTTTATCAAGCAGTGTCTGGGGGTTTCAGGCTCCTTTTATCTCGTGACCCTGCAGTCTTCAAAGTGTGGTCTGGAAGATTGCTGGGAGAGGAGAGCTGGGGAACAATGCTGCTGGGGAGCCGGGGCGGGTCACTGGGGGGCGGGAAAGTGGCTTGCGTAACTTCTGACAGCAGTACCCAGTCCTGCCTCCCCAAGGACTAGGAAGCTGGGAAAATGGGGGCAGGTAGGAGAGAAATAAAATGGGATCTGGCAAATGCATAACACTCTATCTATGACGCTTTTCAGCTCAATGGTAGTAACTTCGTAACTGTGTTAGCACACAGCTGGGCTTCTCTTTCCATCACATGGTTGAGATTCGCTATTCTTGCTTCCATGCTTTTTGTATATTCAAAGACAAACAAAAATTAACTCCATGTCTTCTGCCCATTTTTTGACTTGATTATTTGTTTTTTGGGTGTTGAGTTTGAGAAGTTCTTTATAGATCTTGGATACCAGCCCTTTATCTGTAGACATACAAATGGCTAACAGACACATGAAAAAATGTTCATCATCATTAGCCATCAGGGAAATTCAAGTCAAAACCACATTGAGATACCACCTTACACCAGTTAGAATGGCAAAAATTGACAGGGAAAGAAATAACAAATGTTGGAGAGGTTGCGGAGAAAGGGGAACCCTCTTACACTGTTGGTGGGAATGCAAGTTGGTACAGCCACTTTGGAAAAGAGTGTGGAGATTCCTCAAAAATTTAAAAATAAAGCTACCCTATGACCCAACAATTGCACTACTGGGTATTTACCCCAAAGACACAGATGTAGTGAAAAGAAGGGCCATATGCACCCCAATGTTCATAGCAGCAATGTCCGCAATAGCCAAACTGTGGAAAGAGCCGAGACGCCCTTCAACAGATGAATGGATAAAGAGGATGTGGTCCATGTATACAATGGAATATTACTCAGCCATCAGAAAGGATGAATACCCAACTTTTACATCAACATGGATGGGACTGGAGATTATGCTAAGTGAAATAAGTCAAGCAGAGAAAGACAATTATCATATGGTTTCACTTATTTGTGAAACATAAGGAATAGCATGGAGGACATTAGGAGAAGGACGGGAAAAATGAAAGGGGGGAATCAGAGGGAGAGATGAACCATAAGAGACTATGGACTCTGAGAAACAAACAGGGTTTTAGAGGGGAGGGGGGGATTGGTTAGCCCGGTGATGGGTATTAAGGAGGGCACGTACTGCATGGAGCACTGAATGTTATATGAAAACAATAGATCGTGGAACACTACATGAAAAACTAATGATGTACTGTATGGTGACTAACATAATAATAAAAAAAAATAACTCCAGTGTTCACATCACAATTGAGGGATGTTATTCTAACACTTAAAACGACTCCTCTACTTTTATCTAGGCAAGCTGGCCCTTGCTTATTAAACAACCTTTATATGGAAAGAATTTTAGTAAGAAGGGACCTCTCCAGAACATTTTTCCTTTGTTTCCTGGGATAAACACCTGGGTACTAGGGACGGTTTGGGTCAGAGAGCATCAGCTAACAAAAATGGAGAGTGATTGCTTTTCATGATTGTGCAAATGCACAGAGAAGCGACTGGCAGCCAGGAGCGTGTCTGTCTTTCCATTTCCGTTCATCTGGGGTCTCCACAGTCATCCCTAATTTATGGGAGGCTGGCACAGGCAGGATACCAAAGTACTGGTATTTTGAGGTACAGGTTTGAACATATTTCCCCACAGACACAGTCTTACAAATGGTGATGAGGTACACCTGAAAGGGAACCACTGGTCTCACACTTCGCTGGCATATGATGGATTAAGAAGCTGAAGTTGAACCATGTATTACATTAGTTGTTGCAATTGATATAAGTTCCAGACAAAGGACTTCAACTGTTGAAAAAGGGCCCATTATTTCCAATTTTCAAGGGATCCTGATCATAAAATTTTCAAGTCATAATGTCTTTAAGGGCAAAGTGATAAAGTGCTTTGAAAACTGTAAGATCTTGCATAAAATAGCACAATGTGATATTTGGTCAGACACCAGCCTAGATGTCACTGTGAAGGTATTTTTAGATGAGACTAACATGTAAATCAGTAGACTTTGAGTAAAGCAGATTGTCTGCCATAATGTGGGTGGGTCTCATCTAATCACTTGAAGGCATTAAGAGAAAAAGACTGTGGTCCCCTGAGGAAGAAGAAATTCTGCCTCCAGGCTGCCTTTGAACTCAAGCTGCCATATCAGTTCTTCTCTGGGTCTCTAGCTGTGGACCTGCCTTACAAATATCAGACTTGCCAGCCACCACAATTGTATGAACCAATTCCTTAAAATTTCTGTGTGTGTATGTGTGTGTTTGTGTTTGCGTACCCACATATCCTATTGGTCCTATTTCTCTGGAGAATGCTGACTAATAGAGATATTTTCTGAGCAAAGGAAAATAGACAATCTTTACTAGTTTGCATCTAAAATATTTGAAATTATACACCTACAAACTATTCTTTGAGAGATACTGACCCAGTTGATTAAGGAATCTGTTGTTTTCTGTTCTTTTTTCTTTCTTTCTTTCTTTCTTTTTTTTTTAGAGAAAGAGAGAGAGAGAGCAGGGAGGGGAGAGAGAGAGAGAGAGAATCCTAAGCAGGCTCCATGCTCAGCGTGGAGCCTGAGGAGCCTGATGCAGGGCTTGATGTGGGGCTCAATCTCATAACCCTGAGATCATGACCTGAGCTGAAATCAAGAGTCGGACACTTAACTGCCTGAACCACCCAAGCACCCCAGGAATCTGCTGTTTCTTATTGATTTATCTTCAGCCATCTTCAGGTTTCTCCTATTTTACAGAAGTCCTTTATGATGGACTTCTGTTCTTGAAGGCAGAGCAGCCAAAACACTCTTAGGTAAGAGAACCCATAATCCAGCAATAAATCCAAGACCACTCCCTCTTAAATCTATGGAGAGGATTGCTCATATTTGTTGCAAACTCTTATTTCAACTCTGATAAATTAAATTCACGTTACGTATACATTCAATACATCCCCAGAAACAAAGAGAATTGGCACTAACTGCTATTAAATAGCATTTAGGACACAAGCCAATGGAAGAAATGGAAGTTTACAATATGACTGAGAGTCCTCTGACCTAGCCCTCCTCTCCGCCCAGGCTTGGCTGGAGTTCTGACGCTCTGTGTGATGTGCCGTGTTTGCAAGATGGTTGGATATGTGAACAAGAAGGGTCACACAAAGAATAAAGTATCAGCTTTAGGAAGGTGATTTGGACTGTGTGAGGTATTACCTCCTACACGATGCACGAAGAAGAAACCATGTCCTATAAAGAAGTCACGCTGCTTCCACAGTGGTCCTTGGGGCACAACAGAGGGCATTCGTGTCTGCTGAAGGAATTAAGATGAAACAAAATGAGAAGTCGTGAATAATTACATAGAACAGAGGTCCATTTAGAGATGTCTAATCTAGGCTACATTTTAAGAAGCATCCCGTTCTTGGGCGCCTGGGTGGCTCAGTTGGTTAAGCGACTGCCTTCGGCTCAGGTCATGATCCTGGAGTCCCTGGATCGAGTCCCGCATCGGGCTCCCTGCTCGGCGAGGAGCCTGCTTCTCCCTCTGACCCTCCCCCCCCCCCATGTGCTCTCTCTCTCATTCTCTCTGTCAAATAATAAATAACATCTTTATAAAAAAAATAAATGAAGTTTCATTGGGCGCCTGGGTGGCTCAGTCGGTTGAGCGACTGCCTTCGGCTCAGGTCATGATCCTGGAGTCCCGGGATCGAGTCCCGCATCGGGCTCCCTGCTCGGCAGGGAGTCTGCTTCTCCCGCTGACCCTCCCCCCTCTCATGCTCTCTCTATCTCATCCTCTCTCAAATAAATGAATAAGATCTTTAAAAAAAAAAAAGAAGCATCCCGTTCTTTTCCACATTATGTTAGAAGATGGAGAGTTTGAAAAGATTAAAGAGGAAGGGCAGGATTAAAAAGAGCAGAAACAAAAGGAAGGGCCAAGTTAGGAGTGAAAATCATTCAAATCATTCTTATGTGCTCTCTTTTTTTTCCCCTCTTTTGGAAGCTGGTGAGGTAGTGTGTATCTCCTAGAGTAAAATGACCCATCATAAACCTCATAATGTCAAAAATCTGAGTCTTATTTATCATCCACATTAAAGACAAAAGCCATGCAGCTGTAGCTAGGAGTGATATTAGAAGAGCCAAAAATGAAAGCAGATAGCAATATAGGCGTGGGTTTAAGCCACGGCTTTTATTACAGAAGGCACAGATAAGGACAGATGGGGGAAAAGAAAGGACATTTGCATGTCCAGAGGAGAATGGTTCATTAAAGAGGAGCACTGAATTGGGAATAAGGAGCTGTTTGCTTCCATGTAACCTTCCCAGGGGGGTTTTGGTGGAATGACAGTTGACTCTCTGCCTTTCTCAAGACAGTAATAACTGTTTTAATTTACATATTTGCAAGGTGGTGGGCCCCTGCCCTGAGCACTTAGCACAGAGCCTGGCACCCAGCAGCCTTCCAGATATGGCTGAAAACCAGACAATTTCCTCCAGAGATACTCTAATATGAACATATCAGTATTTTGCCTTAATATGTTATAGGGTTTGGGCGCCTGGGTGGCTCAGTTGGTTAAGCGACTGCCTTCGGCTCAGGTCATGATCCTGGAGTCCCAGGATCAAGTCCCGCATCGGGCTCCCTGCTCGGCAGGGAGTCTGCTTCTCCCTCTGACCCTCCTCCCTCTCATGCTCTCTGTCTCTCATTCTCTCCCTCTCAAATAAATAAATAAAATCTTTAAAAAAATATATGTTATAGGGTTTTCAGAATTAAGTCCTGGGGAACTTGTTCTCGATCTCCGACCTTGTTTCTGATTGTATGTCCTTGGGCAAGTCAATCATCTCCTCAGGCCTCAGATTCCTCATCTGTATGGTCTTTAGAGTCTCTCTGGCATTAAAATTCTGATTCTGTGAAACTAGCTTCAGGGTACCCAAAGCTTAGGTTTTTATTTTATTTTTACATTTTATTTTACAATTCAAACCAGTTCAATCATAAATATCCAAAGAAACATAAATATCCAATCATAAATATCCAAAAAGACATTCAAGACACTGCATTAGCTGCTTGAGGTCTGTGAATTTGTGAGTGTCAAGGAGCAGACCCGTGGGAAGGGTGGAAGGCGTGACATGAAGTAAGTGCTAGAAAGTTCCAGAACCCCTCAGAGGAAGTATTGTCTCCTTCATCGCATGATAGTGACATTTTAGAACTAAGGAAGGGGGGTTGCTGAAAGGAGGGGAGTAGAATGGAGGCTCACAGGGTAGTGAATTTACTTCTCTCCAGAGATGGAGGAGATTTTCATGAGGGGAGAAACTCAGAGTGTTCCTCTTGAGCAGGATTACCGCGTATGTCTAGAGGGGCAGGGGAGGTAAGCTGGAGGCCTTCAAAGGCAGAACAGGCACTGAACCCACCTGACTCTAAACATTCTGTGGAAGTACAAGAGAGGATGTATGTGACAGGGAAGTCAGAAAGCAGAGCGGAGAGGTGGAGGGACACACCCATCCAGTAAGACCTGGGCAATGGCAGGTGATGGGACAGCTTCCTTCTGCTTCGCCTGGTTAGTTATTAGAACATGCTGTAAAGATGGCACCTGGTAAATGAATGTGGCTGTGGGACATCTCTGGTACTGAGACCCTGAGGCTGCTTGCTTGTTATGCGAGGGTGTCCCCCGGAAGTAGGTTCCAGAGCCTGCTAGTGCCCTAGTGCATGGTGGGGGAATTTGGCTTTTCCTCTTGGCTGATCTCCTGTTGCTTTTTTTTTTTTTTTTTGGCTGTTCAGCAGTGGTTTGGTACATGTCTGGGTGAAATGGCTCTGAAGGGAGTGGCTGTAGATGATCCTCCCACCCCTACCTCCACCCTCCAATCCCACAAGGCAGTGTTGGAAACAGGAGAATCATGAGTCGCTCCGGCTTTGTTGACTGTATTACCTTTTTTTTTTTTTTCCCCTTGGCCAACATAGAGAGAAACCCAAATGAGGTTGAAATATATATTCTTAGCTATTCACCATAATCATAATAACTAAATGGCCATTGCAATTTTGTCAGGAAGATAATGCAACAAGGCATTCCTCCTCTTGTTTTCATTGCTTATTTTTAACCCGCCTGCTCATTTCTGTTTGTTTGGTTGTTTGTTTAAGGAACTCCTTAGCATTAAAAAAAAATTTTTTTATTAACATATAACGTGTTGTTTCAGGGGTACAGGTCTGTGATTCATCAGTCTTACACAATTCACAGCGTTCACCATAGCACATACCCTCCCCAGTGTCCATCACCCAGCCACCCCATCCCTCCCACCCCCCTCCACTCCAACAACCCTCAGTTTGTTTCCTGAGATTAAGAGTCTCTTATGGTTTGTCTCCCTTTCTGATTTCATCTTGTTTCATTTTTCCCTCCCTTCCCCTATGATCCTCTGTCTTGTTTCTCAAATTCCTCAGATCAGTGAGATCATATCGTAATTGTCTTTCTCTGATTGACTTATTTCGCTCAGCATAATACCCTCCAGTTCCATCCACGTCGTTGTAAATGGCAAGATTTCATTTTTTGATGGCTGCATAATATTTCATTGTGTGTGTGTATGTGTGTGTATATATACCACATCTTCTTTATCCATTCATCTGTTGAAGGACATCTAGGCTCTTTCCATAGTTTGGCTATTGTGGACATTCCTAGCATTTTTTTTAATGCCTCCTTGAAGTGGCAGCCCCAGAAATTTCATACAGCAAGGGTGTAGGGATAAAAGGGCTTGGGGACTGGCATTGCATCTCCCAGGGTGTTTATTCCGAAGTGGCTTCGTGAGGAAGTCCTCTGCTCACTCCCATGTGCACTCCTCCCTCCCTACTGGTCAGCTCAACCGACCTTTCCTTTCTATTTTTGTTTCAGGCAGTTGAGCCACTGAATGGGCTTTCCTCAGTCTGCTGCTTTCTTTGTCAGGATTTTTGTCTGTCTTTGTCTATTTTTGGCAAAGTTTCTGTGTATATGTTTGAGTTTTTGTCAGAAGGTTTCCACTGGAATCTTTCTTTTTTGTACATTTTTCCTATCGTGTTTTCACTTACACGATCTTACCCTTTGGCCGATGAAACAACGGATCATTCATACTTGAGCTTTAGATGTTTGGTTGTCTTGACACACATGGAATAACAGATGTTTCATGCAAATGGGATTGTCGAAGTTAATTCAGCTTGGTTTGCAACCACTCTTGATGAAATTTGGATTTTTTTCAGCTCCTCCTCTTTCCCCCTTGTGGACTTTTACTTATTTGGAAATACAATATTTGTCACATAGTTGAATTATATGTTATCCCTTTGTGGTTGATATCTGTGCCTCAGTTTTCAGCATGTTCGAATGTGAGGCTTCTCTGGTGGGCAGAACAACCCAGCTAATGGTAGTTACTTCTTATAAACGGTTGTTCTAGAAATGATACACCCAAACTTTTCAGTAAGGTTAGTGCATGGCTTTATCTGGTGGGTAACTAAAACACACCCCCCCCCACAATGCAAACCTTATGGTTGACAAAGAAAAAATTATGGTGCACAAGGAAAAAAACAACAAAAAACAAAGATAAAAGGCAGAGCCAAAACCTCCTCAAAGTCGGGCATTTGTTTAAAGTTGCTAAATTACACATTTTGGACCCGAAAAATGTCGGTGAAAAGTGCTCTGAAATTATTAGACCACAATACTTCTTTTGAGTCTGAGAAACATTTTGAGGTTCTGTGACGTGGAGAGGGAGGTGGCGTCTGGGCTAGCCAGGGAGGCGGTGCCATCGGGAGCACTGTGACTGACAGGCTGGGGGACAGGATGGTGGCCAAGAATGGAAGGTCTGTTGCTGCATCATTTTGAGACTGGCTGTGGGGGAAGCAAGTGCGTGATGAAGCTATCAAGATGGGACCTTCGGTTGGAGAGAGGAGATGTTGGTCATCTAGTGCTTCAAGGGGAATCGCACGGTTCTGTGCGTAACTGTGGGTAGTGAAGGCAGTAGAGGGGAAGTTTCGGGAGCTGAGGTGCCCAGGGATGAATGAGGGGGGCAAGCTACCAGGTGGTCATTAAGGATGCGAATGTCCCTCAGAAGCTCACAACTCAGGAGAGAGCAGAACCATCAACCAGAGCAAGAGGAGCTTCTTCTCATCGCTCTCTCAAATGAAATGTCAATCCCTCATTCAGGCAACTCTCATTCAAAAAATAAACGTGCCTTAAGTACCAATCCTAGGCTGGCCACAGCTACTGGAGTTTCCAAAATACATGGGGCCTGGTTCTGAGCTTGGGGAGCTGACTGCCGGATTGGGGAGGGGAAACATGTACCCGTTATCTCAAGCACGGCTTGCCAAATCACAGGACTTTGGGGGGCAGGCTGGCCATGTAAATGGTGATGTCAGCAGGTGTAGTAAGTAGAGAATATTTGGCAACTGCAGTGAACCAGGGCGTGCCTAGCTTCCCTAAAGGAGGAAGCCACTACTCCATGTTAGCAAATCTTCTGGTTTTCTTTTTAAAGTCAGAAATGCAGACTTATGGGTGGTGCGATTTCCCGACTTTAAGATTTTAGCAAGTGATTAAAAAATTAAAAGCACAACATGGGCCAATGATTTGTGAACTCGGATTTAAATAACTGGAGCTACGGGCAACTTGGGTTCTGGTTCTGGTTCTGGTTCTGGCCCTAATCCACAGGTAATCTTAAACAAGTCATGTAACTTCTCTGGACCCCACTGATCACATCTATAAAATGGAGCAGGAAGCTGCAGAGGACGAGCTCTGGAGTTTTTCCTAGTTCTGTAAGTCTATGATTTCAATGTCTAAATAGACTTCTAGTTAATTTTTGTCAGCAAGGAAGCCTGGGAAACACAAGGACCGTATCTTTTATGTTCCTTCCTCTGAAATGTGTAGTGTTGACAGAGGGCCACCACTCTGGAGGAATTCATTATGGTGCCCAATGTTGGCTACCTAGATTCTAAGAAGAGGCCAGCTTTGGAAGCTACCATGATGAACTTTGTATCTCTTGCTCTCTCCCATGCTGTAGTCAATGGGGAAGCAGGATGGTGTAATGGAATTGTCCAGACAGACATAGGCTGGAATTCCAGACCTGTTTCTTCCTGATCTCTGTGATCGGAAAAGTCATTTCCCTTCCGTCCCAGATGTCACCAGCTGTAGAGCTGGAAAAAAAGAATGTCCTCCCATAAATATTGTATGCTTCTCTCTGCCAGAAGAGAAACACATCATCCCTTGTACGTGTGTCTGTGTTTTTCTGTTTTGCCTTGAGTGCTAAGAAGTTTACCAGAAAGCAAAATACCTGGATGAAATGAGCTTGACTGTTCAAAGAATTTGCTTTGACTAAATTAGACATTAATGTCATAATCATAGCTTTTTAAAAAAACTGTCTTCAAAATTGCTGTTGAAGGCATAATGGTTGCTCAGTGTTTCTTATGTGGGAAGATAAAAGGAGGTTCCTCAAAAAGTTAAAAATAGAGCTACCTTATGACCCAGCAGTCGCACTACTGGGTATTATCCCAAAGACACAGATGTACAGAAAAGAAGGGCCACATGTACCCCAATGTTCATAGCAGCAATGTCCACAATAGCCAAACCGTGGAAGGAGCCAAGATGCCCTTCAACAGACGAATGGGTAAAGATGTGGTCCATATATACAATGAAATATTACTCAGCCATCAGAAAGGATGAATACCCACCATTTGCATCGACATGGATGGAACTGGAGGGGATTATGCTAAGTGAAATAAGTCAAGCAGAGAAAGTCAATTATCATATGGTTTCACTCCTATGTGGAACATAAGGAATAGCATGGAGGACATTAGGAGAAGGAAGGGAAAAATGAAGTGGAGGAGGAATCAGAGGGGGAGATGAACCATGAGAGACTATGGACTCCGGGAATCAAACTGAGGATTTTAGAGGGGAGGGGGATTGGGCGATGGGTGAGCCCAGTGATGGGTATTAAGTAGGGCATGTATTGCATGGAGCACTGGGTGTTATACACAAACAATGAATCATGGAACTCTACATCAAAAACTAATGATGTACTGTATGGTGACTAACATAACATAATAAAATTTTTTGAAAAAGGGACACCTTCTGTGAAGTAGGCTGCAGGCGGTACTGTTGGTGGTCAATTGGTCTCCCACTGAGCTTGCGCTTTGCTGAGTGAGGTATGGTGGAAGGGCATGAGCTGAATTGCTGGGACCAGTAAAGTGGATTTTTAGAGGCTGTGGATGAGGAGTTGGGGAATAGCAGGAGGGAAAGAAAAGAAAACTTAGCTGAAGGGGGAGCAGAGAAGAGGGATGGACAAGGACAGATTATGGCTAATACAAGTTGGATGAGGTTATGTCTTTTGCTTGGTAACATAGTTTTTTTTTTCATCTCGTAAAATCCTCAAGAAAATCTTGCTAATGATTTTTCTACTGTTTCAATGTGATGAATGATGGGCCAACTTCAAGGTGTGCAGGGTGGACAGAGGCCACATAAATGGTCCAGCCACCCATGGGTTACACTGATAGAAGGTTCTCCATGATATTTTCTCGACAAATGTTATTGCCAGGAAGCAGTAGGTCTTGCCAAATAAATGTGTATACCTCCTTCTGCCTAATGAGAACTATATGATTCATCAGATGCTTTATTTGTTTAGCTTTGGCTAAACAAGGTTAGAACAAGATTTAGTGCTCCATTGTATAATATCACTGGTTCCTAGTGCATTGCTTTGTCTCTCTCTTTATAATTTCTGATCTCTCTTTCCTATATTTATTTTAATTGTAGATTTTGTATGTTTTAAACACATCTCAAATTAGTGTGTTTTAAGACACCCCAGATCATTTGTGGAAGCCAAGGAGGGTCTAAACCAGCACCATCCAACATAATGTTGCACAAAGACAGAAATGCTCTATATATGTGCTGAACACCAGTGGTAACCATTAGCCCGTGTGGCTCTGGAGCATTTTTTCATTAAAAAAAAAGACAATATTAATCAAGTGCTTTCTATTTCCTGGAGCTTTGGTAGTTCCACTATCAATTTACATCTCAATTTTTACTAAATGAACGTAATTGCCTAACCGTCAGAACTAACTGATAATTATTATTTTAAATAGGAAGTTTGTGGAAGACAACTTAAAAAGATAAATTTCAGTCCCATTTCTTGACCTAACTGGTGTTTGCCCAGGGATTCCCTTTATAACTGTTTAAATGATCTTAAATATTTTATACACTTTTCTGTATCTATGTTAATTTTTGCAATAAAATACAAAAAAACGAAGGTTAATCTCTTTCATATTTAAAGGCATAATGTGATGAAACTCTACAAGTGTCCATTTCATAGACTGATTAAGGAAAAATCCTGGAGAGTCTAGAAATAAACCCAACAACAAATGGGAATTTATTATATAAGAAAAGTAGCATTTCAAATCAATGGAAGGGAACTATGAATTTCTTACCAAATGGTGATGGGACTATTCTTACATATTTAGGATAAACTATGCATTTGAATTTACATTTACTGGGATCAAACTATTGCATTGGAATCCACATTTTTCCCAATGGGGTTTTTATAATGAATGGTGTTGGGTCTACTGTTCAGCTACTCAAGATCAAATTGTGTCATTTAAATTTGCATTTATATTCCAAATATTTAATTTAAGAGCGGACCTCAATACCACATTTCCCCAAGAAGTCCCTGTTACTTTCAATTTTAAATAAAGCTGAAGAAAGTAAAAATCTCAAAAGGTGATAAAGCTGGAATGTGGTAGCAAATGAAAGTGACTAAAAATTTTTAAATTTTAAAAAATTATTTGGGGAAAGAAGTTTATTAATCTTAAGAAAATTTTTTCCACCTTTACCTGCAGATTTTAATTTCTTTTCCTTAATTTTAATCTTAGTAGGTTGGGATCTTTTCCTTAGTTGTCCCCCTCAAATTAATTCTAAGTAAATTAGTGTTTACACAGAAGAAAATAAAGTAAAAAAATAATAGAGAACATTGGTGAGAAGTTTTTATAATTTTTGAGTGGAAAAGGGTTTTCTAATTATAATACTAAACTCAGGAACCACAAAGAAAAATAATCATAAATTTGACTATAAATTTAAGAAAATCTCTAGCAGCAAACTTCATAAAGTAAAAGCACCAACTTACTAACAACATAATGGCAATCGACAGTCTGATTTCCATGAAACACAAAGAGCTCTTTCTTTCTTCTTTTTTTAAAGATTTATTTATTTATTTTTGAAAGGGAGAGTGAGCGCACATGCGTGTGTCTGCTCGAGGCCGGGGCGGGAGGGGCAGAGGGAGAGAGAGAAAATCAAGCAGACTCCCGGCTGAGCGCAGTAGCCTGCCTGGGAGGGGGAGTGTTCCAGGTGGGGCTCAATCTCATGACCCCGAGACCATGACTTGAGCCGAAATCGAGTCAGACACTTAACCAACTGAGCCACCCAGGCTCCCCACAAGAATCAACTGAGCCACCTAGGCTCCCCACAAGGAGCTCTTTCAAGTTAGTTTTTAAAATACTAATAGAAAAGGAGCAAAGTATCTAAAAAGGCAATTCACATAGAAAGGAACACAAATGGCCAATGAATGTAACATACTCAATATCAATTATTAAAGAGATTCAGATTGAGAAGAAAGTTCATCATTTTAAAGGAAGTATAATCATTTCAATCGGCCCACAGAACTATATTAATGTATATATTTCTTCCTTAATTTTAACCTTATTATGTGTATCATTAGCAGAATCTTGGGCAAATATTCTCTGTGAACCTGACCTCTTCACCAATGAGAATGGCTTTTATTTTTATTTTTAAAGAATTTTTTAAAAAGATTTTATTTATTTATCTGACAGTGAGAGAGAGAACACAAGCAGAGGGAGCAGCAGGCTCCCCGCTGAGCAGAGAGCCTGATGAGGGACTCGGTCCCAGGACCCTGGGATCATGACTTGAGCCAAACTCAGATGCTTAACTGACTGAGCTACCCAGGTGTCCTGAGAATGGCTTTTAAAAAAAGAGACAATATTTAAGTGCTTACAAGGATGCGGGGCAATTGGAATTCTTAGTCATGGCTGATGGGAATGAAATACACAGCCACTTTGGAAAAAAAGTTGGCAATTGTTTTTTGTTTTTTGTTTTTAATAAAGTTAAACATATACCAACCATATAATCTGGCAACCCCACTCCTGGGTTTTTACCCGAGAGGATAGGAAACTTTTGTTCACATAAAAACTTGTACATGAATGCCAAAAACTGGAATCAATGCAAATGTCCTGCAACTGGTGAATGGATAAACAAACTATGGCACATCCAAATACTGGGAGAGTATTCAGAACGGAATAAAAGAGAACAAATTACTGGTTCACGTGACAACATGGATGAATCTCAAATGCCTTGTGCGAAGTGAAAGAAGCCAGACTCAAAAGACTACATTTTGTATGATTCTAATTATATGATATTCTGGAAAATGCAAAATTATAGGAACAGATCAGTGGTTGCTAGGGGTGAATGTGTGGGAGGGGTCAACAGCAAAAGGGCAGCTCAAGGAAATTTTGGGGGATGAAAGTACTGTTCTGTATCTTCATAATGGTGGCCTGATTGCATGCATTTGTCTGACTCACAGAAGACACCAAAAACGGTGAATTTGACTATATGTGAATTTAAAAGGTGAATAAAAAGCTAATGGGTTTCTAAATTAAATGTTGGATTGAGAACAAAATAACATCTTTTTTTTTTTACTTAGATTTGGTTATCTATGCTCTTTTTGGGGGGAAGTAAACTTCTAGATTGATGCATAACATACATATAAAAGTGCACAGATTATAAATGTACAGCTTGATTATAAATGTCATAACTATCATGCACCGAACTAACCATCACCTGGATCAAGAGATAGAACTTCACCAGAGACCCCTCCTCTCTCTCCTTCCTCCTTCCCAGAAGGAGCCAATAGTCTGATTTCTAACACCATAGACTAGTTTTTAAATTTCATGTAAATAAAATCATGCGGTGTTGAATATTGCACTCTTACTAGGCTTAGTTATATTTCAAACTAATTTTCTGTATAACTAAGTATAAATATGCCAGGTAACAATGAGGAGACTGGACTGGGTAATCACTACGATTTCTTCTAGTTCTCAAATTTGGAGTCTGTGAGTCGAGAAAATGTGAAATATTTTTTGTTTGAAATACATTTTTGGCCAACCAAACAAGGCATCTTTTTTTTTTTAAAGCTAATCTAAAGGCATTTGGAAAATGCACACCATACTGTTTCTTTACAATCTCTAAATTATATTTTTCTCTGGTATTATATTCCCTAGTATGGGTAGACCTCACTCTTAAAATTGGCCTGATATACTGATCCTGTTATGCGATACATCCTTGGTACTTCACCAAATGATGATCTATGAACTTTTCCTGCTTTGTTCTTTTGAGATCATGCTTGACTTTCGCTCAGCTATATTTAAAGCTGTGGGGAGAAGAGACTTCTTGAAAACATGTTACTGAAGTCTGCTCTAAACTTGAGTATTTGGAAACCTCTAGTGAAAGTAAATCCATATGGCAGGTCTAGTCCCAGCTTGATTTCCGCACTGTTGGGCCAAGATCCTTTATGAATTGGTGTGAGTGTGTGTGTCTGTGTGCGTGTGTGCAATCTTGTAGGTGCCCTTTGTGGTGTAAGTCAACTACGCCGGTCTTTGTTTTTGTTGTTCTTTCCAGTGAGAGAACCTGGAGTATCAGTTCTGAGTTTCTGGGTTGGGATGGGTTTTATTTTCTTAGCAGTAACCAAGCCACAAAAGGGAAAAACAAAACAATCTCTGCCAATTAAAAAATGTCTTGAAAAATAATATCAATAACAAATACTAACTTTTAAGGGTTCAATGTGTTCTCTAACTAACTCAAAGCCTAAGTTAAATATTATGCTTAGATCTTTTTTCACAAAGCCTGATGGACCAGCTGCTCTTTCCATTGTTGGAGTCAACCACAACCACACAGCTCAAGTGAAGGGTGTCCCCTGGCTGGGTGTGACCAGCAGGGCCACCAAAACCATGGATTTCTCCGTCATTATAACTCAAAAATCTCCAAGGACTGGCTTTTGTGAGCAGTGCTCAGCCAGAAGACTCTTCAGTTGTATTCCCTCATTTCCCCCTCCCACTTTTCTGTGTTAGATTTTTAACCCTGGGTTTCTTGCCTCACAGAATTTTAATGCATATGAAATGTTTTGTTGTTGTTGTTAGTTTCTGAGTTTGAGAACATGGCAGAGTTCACATATATAATTATAAACTACCCCATAGGACGCAATAAAAGTTGGAGCTAAGGGTCTACAGTTTCAATTAGGGAATGTTGGTGTTGGAAGTCTGCTTCTTCTCATTCAGCATATGAGTTATTGGGCTCAGGTAGGTTCTTGGCTTGCCAAAGTTTCCATTGCTAATTAGTGGCAGAGGAAGGGTAATACCTAGGAAGGCTTTGAGTTTCTAGTCAAGCAGTCTTTTCCTTTTTTACTTTTTATTCTCTAGAATACACAGGTAGGTTGGGATTACTGCTGTGGACATGTGTACATTGTGGTAGTGTCTTGGAATTTTAGTTAAGATATTTAAAGGGATTTATTGGACCATGTAATAGTGATAGTGATGATAGTCTGAGAGAGGGTAGACTTTAGAAATGGTTTAATTTCACAGCTCAATGATGTCTTCCAAGACAAGGCATTTTCCCCCATTTTTCCATTTTCCCATGTAGCCTTCCATGGTGTCATTTCTTTATGGTCATAAGATGGCTGCCATCAGCTCCTTGGTGTTCATGCCTATTCATCAGGATCCAAGGTGTGAGTGACGGGTCATTCTGGAAGCTCCCAAGGGACTCGTCAAAACTGCTCCTCACATCTCATTGGCCTCAATGGCTGATGGGTCATTCCTGGGCCTACAGTTGTGGTCAGGGGACCAGGTTATGCTGACTAACTTAACCCCGAGTTATATGTATTGTTCCGAAGTCACGTACCTCTAAAGCATGGCATATGGCCCTGGCGGAAATGTGGACCACAGAATCGAGGTAGTTGCCAAGAAAGGGGAAATGCAGGTAAGGAGGCAGCCCCAATGCTTATGAAGGTTGTAAATATCAGAAATCAACCCGAGCTAGCTTAAGTACAGGGTGGGAAGGAATTACATGGACACAGGTGTGTTTCATGGAACCCGAGGATGGGGAAGAGTGCGGTTGGGGGAAGGGTCAGGAGTCAAGAACCTGAGAGCCATCAGACACCAAGTTGTCACTTCTCCCTTTCTCTCCTTCCCTCTCCTCCTTCTCCCCTCCACTCCTCTCCCTTTCCCCCTTTCTTTCTCTCTGGCTTTATCTCATCACGGCAAGTTTTGTTTTGTTTTGTTTTGTTTTCAAGATTTTATTTATTTATCTGAGAGAGAATGAGTGGTGGGGAGGGGCAGAGGGTGAGAGAGAGAGAGAGAGAGAGAGAGAGAGAAGCAGACTTCCTGCTGAGCAGGAAGCCCAATGAGGAGCTTGATCTCAGGACCCAGAGATCATGGATCCCAGGACCTGAGCGGAAGACAGACACAGCCCACTGAGCCACCCAGGCACGCCTTATCACGGGAGTTTTAGTGTTTATCTGTAGACCATCGGATCTTGTGCCTCAGTGCGGAAGATGGCTATCTCTCAACTCCTAACTATTTATGTTCCTCCACTTTCAGTCACATAAACAGAGATTGACTAGTGGTCTCTGATTTCCAGTTCCTCATTCCTGGGAGAATCTGTTCTGGCAAGCTCGGGTCAGGCACCTGCCCTGACATAGACAGGACATACTGGTCCAGATAAGGCTGCTGGGACCCACCTCTATGGGGTGGGGCAGGATGGGGTACATGGCGGGGCCGGTGGCTCTTAGAGAAGCCAGGCCAAGGAAGACCCCACTAGCAGAGGGATTTTAGGCCCTGGATGATGGTTGTCCTCCAAGGTGAGCCTGGTCCAATGCCTGCACAAGGGAGACTTCTTTCTCCAGTTGCCTCACCTCTACTGGACTGGAGGTCTCAGGTCTGGAGGACAGAGAAAGAGATGCTGGGGGCTGGGCGGGGGGAAGATGCAGGAGGCATGGGTGAGAAAGGAGAATCCTTGCTTCTGAATAATTTCAGAAATTTGAGGAAATTCTGCTTTGCAACCATAAACCCGAAAAGAGCTCTTTGCTGAATCACCGACGAACTGTTCTAGTGTTTGAAGCTACAAACTGGCCATGTGGATGACCGCTCGCCCACAGTGATCTCTTTCAAATCCCAGATCTCCACACTGCTGATTTCCGCTGGAGCCAGGCAGCTTCCTCCCCAGATAGTGCCTTCCCGGGGGTTCTCAGACTTAGGTGTCCTGCTCTGTTGACTTTCGGCAGCCGCACCCTTTCCTCTGGGAGGGTGAGTCACCGGCTGGGGTGGTAGCGTCTGAAGTCTGAGAGCAGAGTCAGACGTGCCCCTTGTGGGGGCTTAAAACTGTCAATGGCAGTGAGGGGTCGTTTTGACCTTACCGTAGAGGAGAAAGCTATCAGAGGGGTTTTTTTTGTTTTTTGTTTTTTGTTTTTTTTTCTGTTTTACTGTTTTACAACTTCCTCCGAAACCTAGAACAATAGCCTTATAAACGGGCAGGAAATCTTACGTGTGTCTATTGCAGGGAAAGGGAAGTAAATAGACTGGTTGGTGCCTTTTATGTTATCTCACTGAATACAGGCCGGGGTTGTTCAGTTTGCAAAGTGAGAAATCGCAAGAGGCTTTCACGCCGAGTTAAGTCAAGCTCCGCAGAGAAACGAGGTGATTCTAAGGGACCTCAGCCTAGCAGTGGGCACATGGGGGCGGGGAGGAGGCTCAGGTTAGCCAAAGTCTAAGGGGTTAAGAACACAAAGAAACTGCAAGGTAGACCTCTTTAAGGAATGAACGCTAAAAGCCAAAGGCTGACAGCAGAGGAGGGAAAAGATGGGAGACTGGAAACAGGAGAGAAGGATGAGATAACAGCTGCCATTGTTAAGCCTCAACTGTGAAATGATTGCTTTGGATACTTGTGATCCATAACATGAGCTGGGCAGTGATTTTCTTCTTTTTTAATAACACCTTGGACTTTACAAAGCTCTTTTTTTTTTTTTTTTACATTCACAGTATCATTTCATCCCAAAGCTACATTCTGAGGTTAGCATTGTCCCCATTTTGTGAATGAGGAATGAGGCTCGGTAGTGTTCTGCCAATAAGCTTTGGAGCCGGGATAGATTCAGGTCTTCTGATGCATTACGCTGTCTGTCTTGGTACTCTCACTCTGTCACAGTTAAGAAGGTCTTTATTGTCTCCCTTTATTCACACAACGGCCTGGGGAACACAGATACATTCATTCTGATTATGCAAATGAAGAGATCCAGGAGAACTGACCTGATATTTGACATGTGCTGATTCCATATTATGTCTGGGCACTAAGTTCCCCATGCTATTATCCCCCTTGACATCTACCCCAATTCTGGGATCCTGCATTTTAAAAGTGGGGAAACCGAGGCTTGGGAGAGGCTAGGAAATGTGCCCAAAGCCCCACAGCCGGGAGGTGCTACAGCTTGAGTTCCCACACGGGCAGACCTACTCCGACCCTGCCTCCTTCAGCAACCTGCCAAGGACGTCCACACAGGGTCAAGGCTGGGCCTTGAATGCAGACTTACCGGCCTTCCGAGCCCAACAAGTATAGCTGTATGATCTTCTCCACCACGCCCAAACCCAGCTCATTCAATTTACTCATGTCACAAACATTTAGGGCATCCCTATGAAGTCCTAGGCACTTTACAAAGCGATAAGAAAGAAAACTTGCCCCAAATCGGCTTCTGTGCTCGTAGAACTCACAGACCGATGGGGAAGTGGGACAGCAATTTTCATGCTACGGTCAGTGTTGTGGCGAGTGTGGACGCAGGCCCACTGGCACACTGAGCCTGAGAAGCATTAATATGTATGAAGGTTTTCTTGCCAAGCCACTGGGCACAGTGGGCTCAGTGCTAAGAGGCTACAATACTTTTGAGAGTTCATGAAAATATCTGAATTTTTTTTAAGTCAAAAGAAAAAAAATAACTTTCAGGTTGAAGATTTTGTCTTAATATATAATATTTCTCTTTACACCAGTGCAGTATATATACATGTAATATATAATATACATAATGATTGTATATAAATATATTATATATAGAATGGAGAAGGGACCAGAAAGGCCTGGCACCCATGAGAGTTATAACGTGTCCCTGCTGGATGAACCCGTTGTAAGGCAAAGCCCTTGCCTGGGCCTTGGACTGGGTTCCACTGCGAGCTATGTGACCTGTGACGTGTGTTCCTTCAGTCCAACTTCCAGGTCTGCTAAGAGCATTCTGTTCATTGTCTATCAAGGGCCTACTCGGTTTTGTGTGGTTGTCTGATTTCCACAGCTGAATGGGGCTACTTGGCAGGGACCGGCTGACTTGTGTCAGGGGCCTGGGGAGGGAGGTCTTGCCGACACATTATCATCCTATTCTCCTAGTTCTTGAAAATATTTTTTAAAAATCTTAAAAAGCACTTTTTCCCTTGTAAGAACTTTGCTTACAGTTTTTTCTCTTGATGCAGGATGTCTTAAGGGTAGAATCTGGTTAGGCCTTTACTAGGAGGAAGTAGGCAAGAAAGAGAGGAAGGCATCGGAAGCTGACTTCCAAGGTGTGGGATGCACAATGGGGTTCTTGTGGGGTTCCTTGAGGAAGTCCACTTGGGAAGGTAGAAATAGAGGTGCACCATAGTTTAGTTTTACAAAGTCTGAGGCTCTCTTTCACACAAAGCAAACCAGAACACAAAAATACCTTCTGGAAGGATAGCACCAGCTAATGCTCTACCACCCTGATAAGCAGTCATTGCTTGGGCTCTTGAGATTCACCCCTTGCCTTATGCGAGTGTTCTGTTTGGAGATATCCGGGGACTGAGGCTACTTGGATTCACTGGCCTAGTGAGGGCGTTGGACCTGTCTTGCCAGAGTACCTCCCAGTGTTTTGGAAACAGGTGAGTTGGGTTGGCCAAAACCGACATGACTAATGGCAAAGGTTACCAGGGTTTGGGTCAACTTTCTATGACGATAAAGAGAAGAATCATTGTCTGTCCTTGCTAGGAAACTGGTATGTGCCAAGTTCATCCTTAATATGCGTTGCTAGGGGGTATTCCTAACAATAATTAATAATTAAGGCAATAATTCATTTTTGGATCTCCTGGAGATTTTGTTTTTCTTTTACTCAACCATTCGCTTGCATGACAAGAATAAAATTGAAATCTGACTAAGTCACCCACTACTTACTCATTACTACACCTTAATGGCTTCCTTCCTTCTCTCCCTGCTGTTCTGGGGAGAAAGACTAAGATGTTCATTTAGTGCCTACTAGCCCCTTCATGGTCTCTGTGTTGCCCAGCTCACTAGCCTCCTCCCTGAGCCCCCATGTCCCTCTGGGGCTCTGTTGTGCCCTTGGGCGACCCAGACCAGCTTCTAGTTCTTCAGCTGGAGGGGCTTTGCACCAGGAAGCAGCATTCCACTTGGATTGCTCTTCACTCACTCTTTATTCCCAGTGGACTCTGTCTCACCCTTTCATCTCTGCTCAGCTACTACTTACTTCAAGATGCCTTTTTAAAAAATTAATTAATTTATAAATTAATTTAAATTAATTAATTTATATATAGAGAGAGAGAGAGAGAGAGAGAGCATGAGTGGGGGGAGGGGCCGAGGGAGAGGGAATCTTAAGCTGACTCTGCACTGAGTGTGGAGCCCGACACCGGGTTTGATCTCATGGCCCTGAGATCATGACCTGAGCTGAAATCAAGAGTTAGACGACCCTGAAATCATGACCTGAGCCAAAATCAAGAGTCAGACACTCAACCGACTGCACCACCCAGGTGTCCCATTACTCTGAGATGCCTTTCTTGACCTCTATGATGAGATTCAACCCTCTCAACATTATGCTCTACCAAGTACGATGTTCTCCTGAGGAGTCCTTATCAGGATTGATTTGCCAAACTCATTTGGTGATTCACATTAGTCTTTCCTACTAGATTCCCCATCTCAAGGGCTGATGCCACTCACCTTTGTATCTCGATGCCTGGAGTACAATAGGTAGTTAATGAATCTATACTGAATAAATGACAAAGATGAATGCAAAAGAGATCAGGGCAAAACAAACCCTTGCTGAGAGATTTCAAAACAAAACATTACAAAAATATACAAATTATTTCTTTAAAGGAGAATAGCCTTGTCACTACAATACCTACATTATTCATATAACACACAGGTTGGTGTTTTTTTTAGAATCCCATAAGTAAACCTCACACACAAAATGATAGATGGCTATTATGTATTTTTTCCTTCTCTGTATTTTTCTTAATGGAAGCAAATGGAACTTTCCAAATATCACTGTATGATTGGAAAAAGTGAAGCAGTCTGTAGTGCCATGTTGGGGGGAGGAGGGGAAAGAAGGGGAAAAGGTCCTGAAAAGGGCTTATGTTTTCTAATCAAAGTCAGATGTAGAGCTGATTTTATGTTGCTTGAGTAACAAGCTTCATTTTCTCCATTAGTGGTCTGGTCCAGCATAGGATGTTCAGAGGAAGGCCCCTGAAGATAAGTGTGTTCTTTTCATGCTGTAGATTTTATACCCTAGCGGTCTGCTCACTCTGGCTCTCAGCAGAACAGAAACAAACACTTTGGGCAGACCTCAGGCAACTTTGAATAAGAACCTGCTTGAGAAAGATTTCCCTTACAAGCTAAATGTTACATTTCCACTCAACAGAAAGGTACTGCTGTGTGGCCATAAAAAGCTGGCCCAAACCCCGTAACCTTTGCAGCTAGCCATGTTATTTTTGGTTCATGCCAACATGGATCACAGCTGTGACTCAACAGAGCCCCTGAAGCAAGAATTCAAAGAGTTTAAAGAACAGCAAACTCAAAAATGACTTTTTTTTTCTTAGGGTGTCATTATGCAACATTTCTAGTAGTTTACCTTTTCAAATTTACCAACTCCGTACAGATGAGCTCAGTTGTTGTTTGGCAAATGAAATCCTGAGTTGCGTCAGCACATTTGCCCAAATCCCACTGCAGGCTGGGGATGCTGAAGCTTTCCTTTCTGGGGTGTTTGTTTTACGTAAGTAGTGACTTACTTTTCAGAGGTTAAAAAAGAAAAATCTGTGTTGATGTATTTCTGCCTCAAATAAACCAAAAATAGGATTAGGGTTTGATTTAAAAGTTTGTAATTCCCTATTGGAAGAGGACAGAAAGCCCCTATCAATGGGTCCTGGTTTTGGTTTTTCCTCCATCTATATGAATTCAAGGAAGCCACGAGCTCAGAGCTAATGGACTGGACAGTAGGCATGGACTTCAGTAGACGATGTATGAGTATATTTATCAACGTCCTTTAGAGTTTGGGCTTCATTTTGTTAATTACTCCTTAAACTTGAAGCATATCCCAGTTCTCCCCTTTGAGGGTGTGTAGGAAGGGGGACGTGGAAAAAAATGATGAAACTTGTCCCTTATTTACTAACTACAATTTTTAAGCTTTGTGGTTAGACTTAAGCATCCTAAGGACTAAAGGAAATACCAAGGTGGTGTTATTTTTTGTTGTCATTTGCTAGATTAGGTCATTAATCAAATGTTTCCTAGAGCTAAGGAAAAAGACAACACCTCTGATCACTTTTCTCTTTGGAAAAATAGATCCAGAATCTGTGTTGTATGGTTAGGCTCGTTGCTTAGGCTTGCCACTTAGAAAATGCTGTCAGGGCGCCTGGGTGGCTCAATCGGTTGAGCGTCTGCCTTCAGCTCAGGTCATGATCTCCAGGTCCTGGGATCGAGTCCCGCATCGGACTCCCTGGTCAGTGGGGAGTCTGCTTCTCCCTCTCCCTCTGCCCCTCCTCCCCGCTCGTGCGCTCACTCTCTCTCAAATAAATAAATAAAAGCTTAAAAAAAAAAAAAAAGAAAATGTCTGTAGCAAATGCTGCCACTGAGATCATATTCAGCTCTTCATTTGGGTAGTTAAATGTAAGTTTAAGATGTGGAAATACAATTTTGGAGGCTCCCTTCCAATAGCAGGGGTGTTTGCTTAAAAGAAATTACATTTCTGTGCTACCCTTTGGATGTGGTAGGGAGCCACCTCTACAAGGCAAGTATATAAACCCCTTAGGCACTGTGTCCAGGGACCCAGTGGGTGCTGAACTGGGAAAACAGAAGACACTCTACTGAGTGAATGTCTCATCTTGGATTGGTCCAGGACCAGTTCAGTACATGGCAGCAGCTAGTCCTCCTTAAGGCAAACTGATGGAGCTTCTGTTTCCTTTGACCTGATTCTCTTGTTTCTAGCAAGTTCTTGCCTATACTTGAAAACTAGAAAAATTCAACTGGTTTGGGAAATAGGCCTTATTTCTAACAAAGGTTAATGGATTTTTGAGCTAGGAGAGACTGCAGAAATCATGTAGGTTTACCATCTATTTTTATAGAATACAGAAAGTAGCTCAGAGAGGTTGAGAAACTTGCCTAAAGTGACACAGCTATTATGTGGCAAAATTGGGATTCACAGCCTTAGGCTCGGTGTGTCCTTGAGTCGCACCACTTGCTTTCAAGAACGAATTTGTCCAAGGAACTGACTGCTTCAATGAATTTGGACTTACAAATCTTACAACAAAATAAACTATTGTATCACAGATGTCATGAAAGAAAACACTGATTATTGAGTAAACATTGAGACTGTTAATATCAGTGGAAGTTGTGGCTATTTAAAGAAAAAGTGTTGCCTGTATCCTTATGTGTATAATGATTTTTAAATTATTTTTTCAGTTGAATTCAGTTTGGCAAAGCAATTAACTTTGGAAGATGTTGGTAAACTAAAGTTTCATTTACTGACTTTCTATAAAGTGAATACTGAAACATTATCGCTAGAAATGAAGATTCATTGGTTCCCTGCAGACATTAGGGGGTCGACAAAGATGTACTGAATGATCGGATAAGAACAACAGTGTTGTGGTCATAAGCATTTGACTGTAGACACATGAATAAAGTGTATAGAACACAGTGTTAAAACAAGCCAGGCACAAATCAGCATACTGCCTGATTCCGTTTATACGAAGTATAAAAATAGGCAAAATTACTTAGACAGGGTGTTTCTGGGTGGCTCGGTAGTTAAGCGTCTGCCTTCAGCTCAGGTCATGATCCCAGGGTCCTGGGATCGAGTCTCACATCAGGCTCCCTGCTCCTCGGGAAGCCTGCTTCTCCCTCTCCCACTCCCCCTGCTTGTGTTCCCTCTCTTGCTGTCTCTCTCTTTGTCAAATAAATAAATAAAATTTTTTAAAAAATTACTTAGACTGTTAGAAGTCAGGATGGTGGTTATCCTCAGGAAGAGTAGTTGCTGGAAGGGAGTCCGAAGGGCTGGTCATATTTCTTTGATCTGGGTGCTGGTTATATACATGTGATCAGTTTGTAAAAATTCATTGAATTTTGTGTTACAACATTAGCACCTTTCTGAATGTATGTTTTCTGAGTGTATATGCACTTTTCTGAATGTAGTGTATATCTATAGGAATGTATATTCAATAAAAAGTTTAAAAATATGTGTAGTATCTCATCTTAGAAACACAGCCGTTTAATAAATGCTTAGCACATGGGAGAAATCCCCATAGCATGAGTTAAAAAAACAAACGGAAGTTGGGATGAGGGTTTTACTTTCCATAATGTTGTAAAATTTGCAACTCTTACACTGTCACAGGATAAATATAAACTTGACTTTGCTTTCAAAATGTAGGCAGCTGCCCCCATGTACTTTTAAAACTGACAGTTTTATCACATATGGAGCAGTTACAAAGCATGTTTTAGACCTCAGGATGATGTCTAAGCTTGCAGATACTTGCAATACTTGCAGATATTGGTAGGGCTTATATATCCATGATCTTGTAAAACTGAAGACATTTGCAGCAAACGTAAAGCACTGTGCTGGTCTACTGAATTATTTTGTAAGATTTATGAGAAAGCACTTTTAACATAATTGACTAAATACAGAGTGTTGAAGGTTGATCTTTCTAAATTAGTAAATCAGTTTTTGAAAAGTCCCAGTTAAATAAATACCACGTTAAGAAAGGATATGTTAGACATATTAATGTGTATCGAACAGAATTTTTAAAAGAAACAGTTGATGCCCCTCGAAGTTGACATGAGAGTTGAAATCACAGTTCTTTTATTATTATTATTATTTTTTTTTTTATTCTTATCGAAATCACAGTTCTGACTTCCAAATGCCCCCCTTGGTTGCAGCAAGAATGTCCTGTGAGGCATTGAAGGGAAGGAAGCAGGGATCATGGGTAAAGGACGTGCATGACTATCTCATGGGAAACTTTCTTGGGGTTGTCAGTGGCTGAACTTAAAAAAATCACTTGTGTAGGGTTTTTACCCACTCTTTTCCAAGAAAGGCTGATGTGTTTCTATGTAGCCATCTTTTAGAATTGAAGAAGTATACAGTCAAGACTCCTGCAAGAACACAGCCCTTCCAGGGCGCCTGGGTGGCTCAGGTGGTTAAGTGTCTGCCTTTGGCTCAGGTCATGATCCCGGGGTCCTGGGATTGAGCCCCGCATTGGGCTCCCTGCTTGGCTCAGGTCATGATCCCAGGGTCCTGGGATCGAGCCCCGCATTGGGCTCCCTGCTTGGCGGGGAGCCTGCTTCTCCCTCACCCTCCTACTGTTCCCCCAGCTTGTGCTCTCTTGCTCTCTCTGTCAAATAAATAAATAAAATCTTAAAAAAAAAAAAAAAAGAACACAGCCCTTCCTTTTTCCCCAATACACTGTGCTCTGAGCTAGAAAGCCTTTCAGTTTGGCCATAACAGAAGAATCCTTTTGTTTAAGCTGTTTATTCCTTCAAACTTGTAATGGCCCAGTTCCTTTCATTTATCAACATATGTTACATTGTAGTGACTTCCCATTCCAATGCGTTGGTCTCAATAAGTTAATCCAATTGATGAATCAAAAAAATACAGCTTTTTTTTTTTTTTAATAGAGACTTTCCATGATTTCTCCTCAACAGCAGGTACAGGGTGTATTTCTGGTGAATCGAAAAATAGGTGTGAACTAGAGCCAGGGGACAGGGTCTATTTTTTTTTCCAATACTTAAGCAACTAATTGGTCTATTTCTTTGGAAGGAAAATGAATAAGGAAATAAGCCTTCTCAACAGAATTAAATCCAGCAGCAGCATCATATTAATAACTATGTGTATTTAGCACTTTGCAGTTTACAAAGCACTTTTCCTTTTTTTTTTTTCTTTATTCAATCCTCACGATAACTCTATTCATACTGGTTCGGTATGATTGTTACCCCTATTTTACAAATGAGAAAACTGTGACTCAGAGGTCGGAGCCAGAGCTGTCTCCCTGTGTCCCCAGCTGGGTTACATCCTTTCCACGACACCATACCATCTTGTGACCAGAGAGGGGAGGAACTGTTTCCTAATTTTTTTTTTTTTTTGCAAATGATATGATATAATGAGGATATGGAGAAAGTTATTTCAACATAGTAATTTATTTTATTCAACAGATATTCATTGAGCACCTCCTGGGATCCACACAATGCTGGCTTCCAGGAGGAAAATAAACAGGCCCTGATCTCCCGGAGGTGATAGAGTGGTGGGCAAGACACCATTAAGCAATGGTGCACAAATAGATAAATAGCTAAAACTATGATAAATATTACAAAGAAAATCTATGAGAGATCATTACAGGGAGCTAAATATAGACTGGGAAGGCCTCTTTGAGAAAGTGACATTTAAGCATTGAAGTAGCATTCACCCAGGTGAAGAGTCGGGGTGAGAGAAAAAGAGTATTCTAGACAGAGGGAACAAAATGTGTCAAGACCCCGAGGCAGGAGAGACTGCCACGTTCTCAGAAGTGGAAGGAGACCATGGTGTTAGGAGGCGGTGAGCGTTGGAGGGAGGGGTGCGGTTTTTGAGGCTGGAGAGCTCAGCAGGATTTTTGGAGGCCTTTGGAAGATTTGAGCAGGGGTACAGTTTACATTGAAGACTGTCATGGCTGTAGGAGAATGGACTGGAAGAAGGGAAAAGACAAAGCCAAGGGAAGAGGTTTTCATAAAAGCCAAGAGATGAAAGGATCTCAAGAATAAGATAGAGGTCAAATAAATGACATTGAGACATTTCCAAAGTTGCTCCCGCCTTTGACAATGTGGAGGCAGGTAGTGACCCTGCCTAGTGGGGGTGGAAGCCAGATTGGGGTGGTTGACATGGAGACAGCATAAGCAGATCCCACTTTATAGGAACTTAGCCATCTAGGGAAGGGGAACTGGTGGGGGGTGTGTGTTAGGTGGGGATTGAAGGGAAGGTCTTGTATGTGGAACATACTAAAGCATTTGGGCCCAGTAAGGAAAGTCATCTGCCTTTGGAGGGGGTGGGGGATTGATGGTGATGATGGTGTATGGATGAGGGAGTGTCAGACAGACACATGCTGGTGGCTAATCAAAGGAGCGAAGTTTTCAGGAAGTCACAAGGGGATGTGACCAAGTGCGTGGGGTGCATTCTGCTCTATTTCATACCGCTCCTGGAATAAGAGGAGAGCCCCCCCTTCACTATGACAATGAAGGAAGAAAGAGAAAATGAGTTTAAAGATTTGATGTGGGAAGGTGACGACATTTTTTTCCCAATAGGTGCCCCCCCTCCATAAGGTGTGAAGCAAGGCCACAATGAAGAGCAAAAGGGGAGTTGGCTTCACAGCAGGTTGAGGAGGTATGATCCTGGCATTGCATGGAGGTGGAGAGAAGGTTCCATAGGCAATGTTGGGGGGAAACTGCTGAGCAAGATCCTGATGGCCAGTCTCCACATTGGGTATATTTCTCGAGCAGTGTTTGGGGCTCATCTAGGTTTGGGAGAATATTGGAAGAGTTATCAGTTGCTTCAGATGACTGATCATTTACAGTTAGGTATGCTTTCAAAGATGCTCACGGTTTCTATTAAAATGCTAGCTAGATGTCAATATTATGCTGCAAGACTAAGTGAATTCACAGGTCTTCCATGGCACTGGCAATAGGATTCCTGGTTTCTCTATTTCTTTTGTTGGGAGGAAAAGCAGAGATTTAGGCAAATGATTGAAATTAATTAATTAATTAATTTTAAAATTTATTTATTTTCACCTAATTCACCCATCATCCCCACCCACCTCCCCACTGGTAACCATCAGTTTGTTCTCTATATAGTTAAGAGTCTGTGGGTTTTTTGTTTGTTTATTTTTTTCTTCTTTGTTCACTTGTTTTGTTTCTTAGTTTCCACATCTGACTGCAGTCATATGATATTTGTCTTTCTCTGACTATTTAACTTAGCATTAAAGTCTCTAGTTCCATCCATGTCATTGCAAATGGCAAGATCTCATTTTTTTTTTTTTTTTGGCTGAGTAATATTCTCGATGGAGACTTGGGCTGCTTCCATAATTTGGCTAATGTAAAGAATTGAAATTTAGATGTTGGAAACTTGTGGCTACTAAATTCTACTGAAGTATCACATACTTCATGAGATGGGTAAGTAAAATTTAGCATGTCCCAGGCTAGTTTAGAAGTATGCATCTCCAGAATTCACGGTCATCTCAGCATATGGAACTGTAGGAAGCCCTCAATGTCACTCTCTGGCCCCTTCTCTGAAATAAAGTGGACCCCCCAGCACACCCTCTTGCCCACACACACCATCCTCTCTTGACCCTGTGTCCCCCTCCAGCTTTTATTGTCTCTTTCTCTTCTTTCCTTCCCAGTAGACCTTCTTCTCCTGCCCTCTCTCCTTCTTCACCTTCCATTAATTCTTCAGCATCTTCTACACCAGCTTCCACCCCTCTGCTCTTCACTTCCCAAGATGTCAAATGACATTCTGGTGGTTGCATCCAGTGGAAGCTCTTCAAATGGCATCTTACTTGACCTCTCCTATAGCATTTTATGTAAACTCTTCCTTAGCAAATTCTATGGCACTATTCTCTCCTAGTTTCCCCCCTGCCTCAGGGGTAAATTCTTAGTGGTGTGTGTGTGTGGGAATGTGTGTCTGTGTGTAGTTTCCTCCTCCTCTTCCCACTCCTAAAATGTCAGTGGTCCCTAAAACTCTATCCCAAGTCCTTTTATCACTCTATACTTACCCCACTCAAGCTCATGGCTCCAACTTCCAAATCAACGTCTCCAGCCAGGCTGACACTGAGGGACATTCCTGAATATCCAACTAAGCAGCTCCATGTGAATGTCTCATAAAGATCTCAAACTCAGTATGTCCAAAGTGGAACTTAACCATCTTCTGCTGAGCTCTCTGTCTTTGCAAATATCATCCACCAGCTTCCTCAATCCATAAACCAATGGACCATTGTAAGTGTCCCCTCCTCTCTCTTCCCGTGCATCTAATTACTCACAAAAACCTGTCTGGTCTATATCCTACATGCCTTTCTCCTCCGTTCATGCTGCACATCATAGCCACCAATGCTCTAGGGCGAGCCCTTCTCCCCTCTCACTTGAGACAGGTTGTCCTGTTTCTAGATGCATCCCCATAATCTCCCTGACACACTGCCACAGAGTCACCTTCCTAACATGCAAATTGGGTCTTGTCAATTCTTTTGCAAAAAATTCTTCAGTGACTGTATCCCTTCTCTTACCTAAGTTTTACTCTTTAGAAAGGCACATAGGTCTCGTCACAATTGGCTTTCTTTTTGTGTCTTGGGCCTCATCGTTTGACTCAGGTCTCAAAGTCCTTGCGAATCAAGCATATGGATCCACTTATCTGTACCTGTGGTCTTTCATGCTATTGAAAGGCCCCTTGGCTTTGATCATTTGCCACACAAAGTGAGACATTTACTATTTTCCTGGCTCAGGAGCTGGGGTTCCAAAGTGGAGGATAGAGAAACAGTGCCAGCAGCCACCCACATGTAGAGGTGGACACTCCGTCATGGATTATTAAAGAGGTTACAGAAGCTTCCCTACAATTCTCAACCACGATTCCTATCCTGCCCCCATATTCTTAAGCAGGGCAGAAAGGGGGACTCTCTGGAGTCAGGAGTCACTGGCCTGGTGGGGGAATGTGTGCCTTTTCTATTTCCTCTCCGTGGAGCTGGGGGGCTGTTTCCCACAACGTTGAGTGTGTGCAGGGAGCATCCAGAGAATCACTTGCAGAGGTGAGTGAATCGCAAGAAGAGAAGGCTGATGTCTCACTCGTTGGCTTCATGCTTCTGAAGTGGAAACCTGTCTTTCCACTCAGATGCCTGCCATAGAACCAGAGAGGAGCATGATGAAGGGATCTGTGGGAGAGCTTGACATGTGTCCCCTGGAGTTTAGGAGCATACATGTCTATAGAAACAGTGTCTCCTCTGCCAGAAATTTCTAAGGTGAGAGGCTTTCTAACCCTCGCCAGCAGGGTGAGTAAGGACCATGGTTTAACCTGCTTTGCTTGAAGAAGATGGATGTTGAGGAACCTCAGTGTCACTGCTTTGGCTTTCAGGGAATATGGAAAAGGATTGCAGTGGCTCCCATGGCTCAACATAAAGGAGCCCAGAAATCAGATGAGAGGCAGGAAGAAGGGCTCTCCAGGAAGCCTCTGGGCCAGCAGGGGATGCCCAGCTTGGGGAGGTGATTGAGGGTGTAGACAAAGAGACACGTGGTGCCCCTCTCTGAAGGGATCCTCATTAATGAAGAAGATGGGGTGAACCTGACATCAACCCCCCAACCACACATACTGGGTATATAGAAACCACCATATTAGCAGAGGGTACCAGCATCAGATGAGCCAAAGTGGATCAGAGATGCTCCCTATCACCACCACCAAAAAGACATCAGTTGCTTAGGATAACCTCTGCTTTCTTGTTTGTTTCTCCCAGTCCTCATCCCCGGAGGAGGTAGACTCAGAAAGAGAGAGGGGAAAGATGTGTCACAGAACTAGACCACATCCTTCTGTCCAATTCAAGATGCTGGAATGGGAGGAGGTTGGGGGAGAATAGCTTTAAATTGCACACGCACACGCACGCACACACATGCATGTGTGCATGTGCACACACAGTTTCAGTAGTCAAGAAAATATATTTGGAAATAAAAACATTAATTCCAGTGCTTGAGATTTCTGTAGGTCAGCATATCCCAGGCTTTCTTAGACACTGAATACATTTAAATTATAAAATTGATACAATGCTAGCAGGAGGACATGAGATATTTTGCAAACTTGGACAAAAGTAGTGAACAAGTATTCTCTCACTGATAAATTAATCCCTCCAAAAAATCATTCCAAATGTATTCATAGAGATATTAAAGAAAAAAACAGTGTCAAAGACATTGAATGTTAAGATATCTAACATATATCAATGATCATCAAATCAAGACATACATCAAGGCAATAATAAATTTAGAAATGTTCCTATCCATCAATCAGAAGATGAAAGCCATGCAATCATACACAAAGCAATCACACTAAAAAATTCTCAGCATTTACTGATTGGGCACACCATTTTTAAAGGCAGATTATTAAGAATGAAGAAACACAACTCTGTAATGCAGTTAGACATTTTTCTTATACTTTAAATGAATTCTAGAGAAAATAAAAAACAGCACATGCTTTTGGTTTTGTTTTGGCAGAATTCTAAAGAATACGCTAAGGAGCCATTATATTCCATGGCATACCCTCAGTGAAACATTATTATAAGGTTTAGAGCCTGGTTATCCAACCTGTAAACCACACAGAGGACTTTGGGGTGCTCCTTCAAAATCTTAGTCAGACATTAAGAGATTGGCATGTTAAACTGTCTGGGCTTTTAAACTGCAAGTGAGTGGCAAGTTATGACATTTCCCGAGCTGTGTGGAGGAATGGACAATGAGGACTTAAGAGAACAAAGCTGAATGCATAAATTGGAAAAAAAATATAAAATATTTTATATTTTGACCCCACGGAGTTGAGACTTTTTTTTTTTAAGATTTTATTTTTAAGTAATCTCTACATCCAACATGGGGTTTGAACTCATAATCCTGAGATCAAGGGTTACATGCTCTACTAACTGAGCCATCCAGACACCCACTGAGTTGAGACTTCTTTTTTTTTTTAAGATTTTTATTTTATTTTTAGAAAGACAATGAGAGCAGGGGAGGGACAGAGGGATAGGGAGAGAGAGAATCCCAAGCAGACTCTATGCTCAGCTTGGAGCCTGAGGTGGGGCTCGATCTCATGACCCTAAGATCGTGACCTGAGTTAAAGTGAAGAGTTGGATGCCTAACCAACTGAGCCACCCAGGTGCCCCCTGAGTTGAGACTTCTTTTTTTTTTTTTAAGATTTTATTTATTTATTTATTTGAGAGAAAGAGAGAGAGACAGAGAAACAGCATGAGAGGGGAGAGGGTCAGGATTGAGACTTCTTAATAAATATGTTATGTAATGCTGTCAATCCTAACCACAATTCTCTAGTTAACTGAATTTCTCATTGTTCAAGATTTCTGTTCCTTATTTTCTTCTCTGTATTAGTTTTTTATTGCTATGTAACAAATCACCCCCAAATCTAGCACCTGAAACAACAAACATTTACTGTCTCACAGTTTCTGTAGGTTAGGAATTTGGGAGTCTCAGACTTGAGTGTCTCTCATGCATTTGCAGGCAAAATACCAGCCTGGGCTGCAGTCTCATCTGAAGGATCAAGTGAAGGAGGAGCCCTTGCAAGCTCACTTGTGTAGTTGTTGGCAGGATTCAGATCCTCATAGGCCATTGGACTGAGGGCCACAGTTCTATTCTGGCTATTGGCCAGAGGCCCCCTCTGTTCCTGGCAGGTGGGCCTCCCCACAGGGCAGCTCACAACATGGCAGTTGACTTCCTTCAGAACGAGTGAGTGAGAGAGAGTGTCCAAGAGGGAACCATATTCTTTTTTTTTTTTTAAAGATTTTATTTATTTATTTGAGAGAGAGAGAATGAGAGAGAGCACATGAGAGGGGGGGAGGGTCAGAGGGAGAAGCAGACTCCCCGCTGAGCAGGGAGCCCAATGTGGGACTCGATCCTGGGACTCCAGGATCATGACCTGAGCCGAAGGCAGTTGCTTAACCAACTGAGCCACCCAGGCGCCCGAGGGAACCATATTCTTGTCATAACCTAATCTCAGAAAGAACATTCCATCATTTCCCATCCCATCACTGCCATTTTGTATTCATTAAAGGTTAGTAAGTTCAGATCACACTCAAGGGGAAGAGATTACACAAGTTCGCAAAAAGCAGGAGGTGAGGCTTATTGGGAGCCATCTTAGTGGCTTCCTACCAAATTCTCTCTCCTCACAACACAAGGTATCTCTACTCTCTGCCTTTGATAACTCCCACTCTTACCTAACAATCTGGCCTCCTATTCTTTAAGGAAATAGATAAGTCACCTTTTATCTTCTTGCAATCAAGTCTCACGTCTTCTTCATTTTTAGCTATTTTCTCCATCTTTCCTCTTGTTATCACTGACAAACTGTCCTTCCTCCTGCTTCCCTTGTCACACACACACACAAATGTCCTTAGGCTTCTTGTCCTCCTCAAGCTATCATCTTATTGCTCTACTTTCCTTTATAAAAAACTTTTTGAATAAGTTGCTTTTACACGGTCCCTGTACACCTCAATTCCCATTCACTTGGCCCTAATCTGCCATGCTTCCATCCCGTCACTTCTTTGAAATTATTTTCATCAAAGTCACCAATGATTTCCATATTGCTACATCCAAGGAGCACTCCCCTATTTTTGATTGCATTCAACATGGTTAACCATTCCTACCCTCCTCCTTTCTGAATTCCCACAACACTATGTTTTCATTGTGACATATTTTTTCTAATCATTCTGGTTACTCCTTTTCAGTCTCTTTTGTTGGTTTCTCTTATATCCCCGTCCTAAATGGTGGTGTTTCCCAGGGCTCAGTTCTGTGTCTTCCTTCTCTCCCTCTTTCCATAAATGACCTCACCCACTCCTGGGGTTTTAAATATTATTTATATGTAGATGAACCTGAAATGAATTTGTTCAGCCAATGCTTCCTCTGAACTTTGGAATGGTTTCTCTAATTGCTTACTTGGTAATTCCACTTAGAAATCTCAAGGGGACCTCAAATGTAATGTCTATAACAGATCTTCTGTTTTCCAACTATTTCTCTTCTGAGTTCCCCACCTCAGTAAATGGAGCCACCAACCAATCTGTTTGCTCAAGTATAAATCCTTAATTCCTCTTCTTCTTTAATCACTCATTCCAATCTATCACCGAGTCCTATACTTTGTCTACTTCCAAATATATGACCACTCCATCCGTTTCTCCTCCACTATCTCTACCCTAATCTAAGCCACCATCTTGTCACCTAGCTTACTACAGTCATCCCCTACTGGCCTTCCTGCTCTGCAAAGGAGCCAATTAAATAGTTTAGAAATACTGTGTCAGGCTGTGTTTCTCTTGGATAAAACCCTTTGGTGCTGCTCCCTTATCCTTTGTAAAATCTAAATTTCTCAAAAATTTTTAATGATGTCTTTTGCTTATCTTTTCAACCTCAGATCATTGCATTTGCCCTGCACTTACTATTTGTCAGCTGCATTGGCTCTCATCATTTCTTTTTTTTTTATAAAGATTTTATTTATTTATTTGAGACAGAGAGGATAAGAGACAGAGAGCATGAGAGGGAGGAGGGTCAGAGGAAGAAGCAGACTCCCCGCCGAGCAGGGAGCCCGATGCGGGACTCTATCCCGGGACTCCAGGATCATGACCTGAGCCGAAGGCAGTCGCTTAACCAACTGAGCCACCCAGGCGCCCCGGCTCTCATCACTTCTTAAGCACACTGAGTTCTCTATTTCCAGGTCTTTGCACAGGCTGTTCCTTCAGCTTGTAATGCCTTCCTTCATTCCACCGTCCCCCCTCCGCCCCGCTCCCTCCCGGTGGGCTCATGCATTTGTCAAAACTCGTAATTACATATTTAGACATTTCTTTATTTATTGCCTATTTTGTCATACTGTAAGCCCCATATGGACAAAGCCCATGTCTGCTTTGTTCACAATGGTATACCCAGCACCAAGCACTTTGTAAGTACTTAGTAAATATGGGCATAAATGAACGATCTCCTTGTTGTGCTCCAGTCTCAGCTGAAAAACTGTCTTCTTAACAACTTTCCCAGGACATGGGGTTATATTTAACAGGAGATCTACCCTCAGCAAATTTTTAAGTGCACCATAGAGTATGTTTAACTATAGGCACGATATTGTACAGCACATCTCCAGGACTGACTCATCTTGCATAACTAGAACACAACAGTCTTAAGAAAACGTTTGAGTTGCCTGCTAAAAAGCTAGAGAAAATGACATTGAGCAAAAGTTATTATGGTAAAATGCTTTATATGGCACACACACCTCTGTAGACTTGGTAAGTGATAATAACACCATTCTTAGTTTAGTAAGTAGCATTTTTATTTCCCTTCAGCTCATTCCTAATGACAGGGACAGATCCCATTCTTTCCTTGGCAGAGTGTTTGGCTGACAGGAGCCCCATCCTACTGATGTCATCTGGAAGAGCTTCCTTTTACTGATTCTGGGGAGTCTGAATTTGAAACAGGTGGATGTATGCATTTGAAAGAATCTATTCCAGATGCCAGAAGATTCAGTTCTGGTGAGGGACGTGAAGGAAAATTATGAGAACAAGTGTCCTATTCACATGCTAGGAAAATAAATGTTTTACTAATCCTTAAATAACATTTTACTCTGAAGTGTATTGGCAAATTTTAGTTTTATTTCTGTATGAAAGTCTCATTTTTATGGGTGTGATTTAAGTAGTAGAGGTGACTGCTAAAATTAGTTTCTGTTATCCCATACTAATGTCTATGTAGGAAGAGAATAATATACAAAGTTTTAAAGCCCTAACATTTTAGTTATATTTAGTGAATATTTTAACATTTATTATCACTGGCTATAAGTTAGTTTAACTATTATAAATGCACATATGTTTCTATGTTATGGGGTCTTCTCACTGTAGAGAAAGTATGTGATCAGGAAGGGGTCCTATGTATTCTCTTTCCCTAGCCAAGTTCCTAACCAATAAAATTCTATCATTAAACTCATGCTTATTACTATGTGCCAGGCATTGTGCTTAGTGCTGAGATACAACAGGGCTTACAGTCTAGATTTCTTTTTTTTTTTTTTAAGATTTTATTTATTTATTTGAGTGAGAGAGAGAGCACAAGCCGGGGGAGAGGGAGAGAGAGAAGCAGACTTTCCGCTGAGCAGGGAGCCCGATGCGGGGCTTGATCCCAGGACCCTGGGATCATGACCTGAGCCGAAGGCAGATGCTTAACTGACTGAGCCACCCAAGCATCCCCCAAACAGCAATTTCTACTTATTTCTGGAATATACCACATGAGCCATACTGGAGGAGATTTGGCTTATTCAGGTAAAAGGAAAAATGGACGTGTACTCATCAATAGGGAGAAGGAGTGAATGCATTCATTATGCACTCGCTGGAGGAAGATATCATGGAACCAACATTTTATGGTAGATAACCAATATGTGGGTGTTTAAAAGTTGGCTCCAAGATATCCTCCTCATCTTGAAGGCCTCCCTTCCCCACCAAGAGACACCGGATAGTCTGGACTGGGGAAGGCTCACCTGTCCCTTCAGGCAGTACCAGCAGGAACAATGGGAACCCCAACAGCACCAGATAAACCATGAAGATAAAAATAACACCACCAATCTGACAATTAAATTGACATTGGAACCATGGCTACAAAAGTAGGCCAGGACCTACATGCTGAACCTAAATAGGTCAACTGCCTGATAAAATAAAAGATTTGAATGGGACCCAGAGACTCCTAATGTAACTGAACAAATGTCCAGGATACAATTTTTTTAAAAAAATTTTTATTTAAATTCAATTAGCCAACATATAGTACATCATTAGTTTCAGAGGTAGAGTTCAGTGATTCATTAGTTGCATAGAACACCCAGTGCTCATTACATTAAATGTCCTCCTTAATACCCATCACCCAGTTACCCAATCCCCCACCCATCTCCCCTCCAGCAACCCTCAGTTTGTTTCCTATACTTATGGGTGTCTCATGGTTCTTCTCCCTCTTTGATGACTTCCCATTCCGTTTTTTTTTTTTTAAAGATTTTATTTATTTATTTGACAGAGAGAGAGATAGCGAGAGCAGGAACACAAGCAAAGGGTGTGGGAGAGGGAGAAGCAGGCTTCCCGCCGAGCAGGGAGCCCGATGCGGGGCTTGATCCCAGGAACCTGGGATCATGACCTGAGCCAAAAGCAGACACTTAACAACTGAGCCACCCAGGCGCCCCGCATTCAGTTTTTTTTTTTTTTAATCACCTGTCATATGAAGAAGCAAGAAAATCCTGACTTAAATGAGAAAGGGCAATCATCTGACCCCAACATCGAGATCAATCAGATGTTGGATTATCCCACATTATCCAAATCCAAGGATTTAAAAGCAGCTGTCATTAAAAAAATGCTTCAACAATCAATTACAAGTTCTCTGGAAACAAATGAAAAAGTAGAAAGTCTCAGCAAAGAAACAGAGGTTATTAAAAAAAAAAAACTAAATGGAAGTTTTAGAACTGAAAGAATATACTTACAGATACAAAACGCTCACTGGATTGGAAGAAAGACACTTTCTATAGCAAAGGGCGTGGCCAAGCCTTAATTATTTCATCCTAAGATTAAAGCTATAGGAATAATTTTTAAAATAAACCCTTCTAGTATAATTTAAAATTCACAGAAAAGTTGCCAAGTTAGTACAGGGAGTTTCTATAGATCCCACACCCAGTGCATCTGATTATTAACATCTTACATCATTATGATGCATATGTCACAACTAATAAACTGATGTTGATATATTATTATTAACTAAACGCCATATTTTATTCAGATTCCATTAGCTTTTTTTTTTTTAAGATTTTATTTATTTATTTCCCTCTCACAGCAAGAGAGGGAACACAAGCAGGGGGAATGGCAGAGGGAGAACAGGCCTCCCCCCGAGCAGGGAGCCCGATGTGGGACTCGATCCCAGGACCCTGGGATCACGACCTGAGCCAAAGGCAGACATCTAACGACTGAGCCACCCAGGTGCCCCCAGATTTCATTAGCTTTTACCTAATATCCTTTTTTGGGGGGCTCCAGTATTCCATCCAGGATACAACATTTATAGGAGTCCTTATAATAATAGTGTCAGTGGCCAAACTTCTCATCTTAGTAGAGATTTGATATTCAGAGGTGGAGCTGCTATATTACTACATAGGAAATCTTGTTGCAAGGTGGTTAGGGGACTTGTCTTGAAGCTGTTCTTGGGAACACACTCTATTCTGATCGGCTTTTGTAGCATGGCTGCTGATGGAGATGGGTTATTTAAAATCCCTCAGACTACTCCTTATCAATCAGTGGATTAACACACAGTCACCAGAACATGAATGCTCTTCTCCTCCACCCAGAGCAAATTCCCACTGCTGCCCCAGGCCTTGTGCAACGGGGGAAGCCACACTTTGCTCGTGCCATACAGGGGAAGACGTTGTTGGCATGACTTGTTTTTACATGCAATTAGCACACCCTCTTGGCATTGGGGCCTGCCTTCAAAATATGTGCAGAATCCAACCACTTTTTTCTCTCCATTGCTTCTATCTGAGGCCCCCTATGAGCCACCATCATGAATTTCTTCCCTGGTCCCCCCTGCTTCTGCCCTATTCTCAACACAGTGGCCTGAGAGGCTGTGTTAAAATTTAAGTCAGTGCATGTCACTCTGCTCAAGACCATCCAATGACCATCCCTTCTTTGTGTTTGTCCTTGTTGTTGTTGGTGGTGGTGGTCCTTAATTGTTTTTTAGTCAAACCTTTTATTGTAATATAACAAAATACATACAGAAAAGTATATAAATCATATGTATGCGCCACTCAATGAATTGTCAAAAGTGACCACTCCCGTGTAACCACCACCCAGGTAAAGAACTAGGCCAACTCTTGGGAATCCCTCTTTGGTTTCATTCAATTATTATTCCTACTCTTCTCCCCAAAGGTAACCACTGACCTGACTTCTAGATTAGTTTAGTCAGTATAGTCTGTTTCTGTATTTTATATAAGTAGAGTTACAATATGTATTCTTTTGTGTCTGGTATCTTCTCCTCAACATTACATCTGTGAGATTTGTCCATCTTATGATTTGTTTGTTTGTTTGCTTTTTAAATCTGAAGACTTTACAAGGATGCCCAGGGCCCTATGCCACCTTGGCCTCCAATTCCCACCCTCGTTGGTGTTCTGTCATAACTTCCTATTATTATCCCCTCTTGTTTCCTCTGCCCTAGCCTACTGGCTCCTTTCTCTTCTTCAGATTTACCATACATGCCCCTGCCTCAGGGCCTTTGCACTTACTGTTTTCACTGCTGGGGAAGCATTTTCTCCAGATATCATCATGACTGGCTCTCTTTACTGTGATACACCTTTACTCGAGTGTTGCCTTCTCAGTGAAGACTTGTCAGGAGACCACCCACATACTCCTCACCCCCTCTTCCTGGTTTGATTTTTTTCCATAGCACTTACCAACATGCTATAATACATATTAGTTTCCTGTTGTTGGGAAACGAAATACCACAAACATAGTGGTTTAAACAATCAAACATATCATCCCATAGTTGGGTAGTTTGGAAGTCCATTAGGCTTGGCTGCTTTCTCTGCCCTGGGTCCCACCAGGCCAAAATCAGATGTCAGCTACCTGGGGGCTCTTGTCTGGGAGACTCTGGATGAGAATCCACTTCCAGGCTTGTTCAGGTTGTAGACAGAATTCAGAGTTAAGACCGAGGTCACTCTTTTCTAGCCAGCTGTTGGCTGAAGTGTGTGCTCACCCTCTAGAGGGCACCTGCATTTCCGGGCTTGTGGCCCCTTCACCCTCAAAGCCAGCAAAGGCAGACCAAGTCCCTCTCAGGCTGCTACATCTCTTCTGCCTTTCTTTTCTGCTTTTAAGGATTCTTGTAATTACATTGGGGCCACTCAAATAATCCAGGATAATCTTCCCAATTTAACACCACCTGTTTTGCAATCTTAATCCCATCTGCAAAGTCCCCTTGGCAACATAAGGTCACATATTCGCAGGTGTAACACTACAGGTAGGAATCATGGGGACAACATCCTACCTACCATAATATATTTTCTTAGTCGTCTCGTTGATTGTTCATCTCCCCCCTTCTAGAATCTATGAGGGCAGGGATCTTTGACTGCCTGACACATACTAGGCATGCAAATATTTGTTGAATGAATGAATAAATGAATGAATGAATGCAGTCTGGGTGATTAGTGTCAACCTCTGCCTTCCCGTTGGTACACATCTTCCTAGACTCTCTCTTCCTCTTTTAGAGATGGTCGTGGCTTTTATTTCAATCCGATTTTACCCAGTGTGGTTTTCCCCGATCCCCACACACCATTGCTTACCGTGCTGCTAGTTAAGGGGCTTGGCAGCACGATAATGTCATATTTTCATGGAGCCTCCCAGTTGCCACAAGAGACACATCCAGGACCTGGGGTACGGAGGGGACCACAGACTGGAGTGAAGCTCAGAGGCCAGCACAGGCTGTGGAGCCTTGGGCACCCCCCCGTGGAGCCAAGTGTCCAAGGATTTCTTGGAACAGGACTCTTCAGGGATAGTAGAACTAGTCATGGAAATGTCTTTTTTTTTTTTTTTTAAGATTTTATTTATTTATTTGAGAGAGAGAGAATGAGAGAGAGAGAGAACACATGAGAGGGGATAGGGTCAGAGGACGAAGCAGACTCCCCGCCGAGCAGGGAGCCCGATGCGGGACTCGATCCCGGGACTCCGGGATCATGACCTGAGCTGAAGGCAGTCGCTTAACCAACTGAGCCACCCAGGCGCCCCTAGTCATGGAAATGTCTTAAGCATTGTTTTGCTCAGTAAAAAAAAAGAGTTTAAGACTGAGTCTGCACATGTCCATTATCCAATGAAACATTTAAAAACCACTTAATCATTTGGATGTTTCTGGAGACTCTGTCGCTTAATGTTACGTAGACAGCCTAAATCCTAGGACAATAAAGATCTGAGCTTGGCCAAAAAGTCTGAAGCACACACAAGTAACAGATTTGCCATTTGGGTTACAGTGTGGAAAAAAAATCTCTGGAAACAGATTTATGTATTAGTTTTTCACTTTGCCACCAGATGTCCTTCACGAGTAGGAAAATATGATGGCTCGAATGATATTTTGAAGTGTGAATGCCCAGCATTTTTGAAGAGTTGACAGAGAAAGGAAAGTGTGAGTGCATGTAACTGCTAGCACAGACTTTTGGATGAGACACGTATTTTGAAGACTGCCCTACAGGTGTAGCTTTCAGAAGCAGTATTTAACTCTCAAATTTTCATCTCTCACACTCTGCGAACATTTACTCACCGTATTTCCTTTTCACTCAACTCCAAATCGATATTTTTGAAATCAGATCATTTTATTCTATTTAGAAATTAATGTTAGGAAATAATCAAATCCTTACACAAACATTAGAGATTAAAATGTAGTATTTTACGTGGAGTTTCCCAAGGATACAAAGTGACTGGACCTCAGGCTCTTTGACACAAGAGCAATGTGGGTTATGACACGTTCATTCTAGAAGCAGCCTACTTGCATCTGCAAGACAGTTGAAAGGGGACAATGTGTGATTTAGGACAAAATCAAAGACGGCAATTGCAGTTTATTGCTAACAATGTAATCCAAAGGGAAGTGTGGAATATAGAATATTTAAATTTAAAAATTTATTTTAAAATATTTAAAAAATAGAAGTCACTTGGCCATGTGTATTTTAAATGTATAACAGAAATCCTCATAAAAGAAACAAGAACTGCTGTTTTAAAGAATTTGTTGTGTGAATTACCCTGTGCATTAATAACACCTGGGTATGGGCTTCTCGCCCTCTCCCCAGCGTCACTGAAGTCAGGGGATAAACCTATGCTTGATGGTGAGGGGTTCCTCATTCCTTCATTAAGTGGGCGGGAGTGGGATAGGCAACCTATTTCCAGAAAACTGAAGGCCATCTGCATGAGATGTCAGCCAAGCAACCAGATGTTTGATGTGGATTGGCTCCCACATCCGGCTTCTTGACCGAATTCCTCCTCTTTCCACCCAGATGTTTTGGAGACACACACAGAGAACTTAATGAGGGTTGTTCCCGCACAGAGGAAGGGGCGGTGATATTTTGGTGTCCTGTAGGGGGCGAAGTTACCTCTGATTTTTCTCCAGTCGGTTCACACATTTCCAGCGGACTCCAAAGCCAAACCTGCTCCTCTCCGTCACCCCATCCCTCCAGAATCACATCTGGACTTTGTCCAGCTCTCTGAGACTTCTCAGGGGGTGCTGGGGAGGGTTCAAAGAAGCGGGGAGCGGGGGAGGTGGTGGGTTAGAGGTTCTTAGTCACCCAGAATTCCAGCTGTCTTGGAAAGAACAGTGGTCCCAATTTTGAGGTTATAGAAATGTTAGAACTGCATCTCTTTATCCCCCTTTGCCCCAATATCCAAACCAAGGGGGTTTCCTAGTATTTTCCAGCAAACATGTGCACCTGTTGGGAGTGGTGGGGACACGAGGAGAGCACACCCTCTTTTGTGGCCCTCAGTTGAATGTCCCTTATGATCACTGTCATGTTCCATTTCACATATTTTCCCTCTGGCTCTTAAGAGACTTGTGTGCTCTTGTGTTCATCATCTGGGGTCACCCTCAGCACCTCCTTTCTCCAGCACTATTCCTCCCCAGGAACTGGGGGCCCTCACAGCTATTGCTCAGATGTTTGATAAAGAATCATTAAGTGCCATTTTTGACCCATGTCACAAGGTCCATTTACTTTTAACCAAGTGTTTAAGAAAAGGGGAAGATGGTATGTGGGTACACCTGTTTGTGTTCTCTGTTAGATCCTATGTGCATAGACAATAAGTGCATATCTAATAGATGGGTCGCAACCTATTTTTGTGTTTTCAATGGCACAGCCCTACATAAGTGCCCTTGTCTATACTCGGGGGTTTTACAGTTTTCCAGTGCGTTCCCTGTGCCCTAAAAAGTTGGAACTGCTTTTACTCTGCTTCTGCCTTAAGAGGTCTTAAGACGAAGGTGTGCTATGTTTTCGAAGGGAGAAGGATCTTGGCAGGAAGCCTACATATACTTGCTGAGATTTCAGATCTTTTGATCAGGGCTCTTGGCTGCTGTGATTTTTATGCACTGCAGTGATTTTTATGCCCAAACAAGTCCCATAGAGAAGAAAGAAGTGATGGGGGCTTTTGAATTCTAAGGATCCTGGCGTGCCAGACCAAGTAGTGATACATCTTCTTTTCATGAGAAAAGAATCCCCGCTAAAGACCAGTCTTCAGTTTTGTTGAAGCTGTGTTGCCTGAGGTCAATGGCTTCGGACCTTTGTAGAACTAAAGACTTCACTCATAGAATTAAATTTGAATTAAGAAATTACATTTGTAGAATTAAAGACTAAAGGATCACTGTGTCTGGGCCAAGAGAGAACCAGAGAGCAGTCCAGTGGGTTGGGGGGAGGTGAAGACCCTTCCCCCATGAAAAACAGATTCTTTGAAATAAGACAGAAACGTTTATCAGATTTCGATCATCAGAAACCCCATGATCTCATAAGTCCACGAATTCCACAGTTTATATCTATTTGGTCTGGCTCAGACATGCCTTGGACTATGTGAACTAAGACGATCAGTGAAGTTTTTGTTTTCTAGTCCGTACATTTTTCACCAAGTAAAAGATCCTAGTGTTTTAAGTGAATTTGTTTGTAGGATCTGTAGGTTACCAGGCATTCTTGGATAGTGTGAGAGCAGGTGGATTTGCATCCTGAAAGGCCGATGGTGGTGGTGGTGTCTGGGTAGAGGGGTCCCTCCCTGTGATTGAGCCGTGTGCCTGTCATGGAACCTGTGTCTTCTTGATCTTGATCTTGTCGAATGCTCCTGGCAACCTGACTTTTTAGCACCTGTGTCTATTACCCTGAATGGGAACATGCCAAGCCCCCTACCTGGGCTGGAATTTTCTATACCACCTCTCCTCAAGTTTTATCTATCTAGCATCATGAAAGCTCTATTATATTTCAATACATTAAAATGAAAAGTTAACAGAAAAACTGGAGAAGCATTGAAATATTTCCAAGAAAAGTAGAGGGTGGCTTTTCTCTGATATTACCTAATTACCCCTTTTCTTTAAGGTGCTAGCTTAAGAAGCCAAGGCAAGGCTGAACTGGTCCCAAACCCCCAGGACTCCGGCTCTGGTTTACATTTGGCCCTCTCTGTGGCCCATTTGTGAGCAGCTTCTCGGAGGGTGTGTCCCAACTTCGAGCAGCTGCCTTTGAAAGTCACGTGTCCGCTGAACGCCTATGTTACATCCATAAGAGACACTAAGTAATAAAAACTATGCCTGTCCTTCCTCTGTGAATACAGGTGGCATTGATTTAACAGCTGATTTTGCTTTTATTTAGTTAAATCGTCACTTCAGGCCTTTTACGTGATTGTAAAAGAGACAGGTTTACATTAGGGTATCGATCGTCCTTACTAGCGATGACCTCTTCGCCTTTGCTACCTCGCGCCGACTTTGGGTGCCTCCAAGAATCCTCGGTACTTGAAACCTACGCGCGGCCGAGGCAACGCCTCCCTGGAGAGGGAGGGTGAAAGAAGGGGGCGGGCCTATTTAAATACAGGCGAGACGCGCCTCTCCATTGGCTGCCAGCCTGTCTGTTACCCAGGAGGGCAGGGACTCTCGGGGGCTGGAGTGCGGTACCTGAGCGAGACGCGCACCAGAAAGCCCACGTTGGCCGCTGCGGGGAGCGCAGCGCGGAGAGGCGGGAGACTGCGAATTCCCGCGCCGTCGCCGCGGTCACTGCTCCGCGCGCGGGTCCTGTTCCCTCCGGTCCCCTCTGCGAGCGGCGTTTGCGGGGCAGCCGGGAGAGCTCTAAACGGAAAGCAAGATCCTTGCCGCCTCCGCTTGGGGGGTCGAGCGGCGCGCCGAGATTCTGAGGGGGAGCGACAGTGCCCGAGGGCGGAGGGGCGCGGAGTTTGTGAGCGGGAAGGAAGTTAAGCCTCGCGGAGAAGACTGGCATCTCGGGACGCCGTGTCGCCACAGCCTGGGCCCCACCGCGGAGTAAACTTCGCGGCGGCCGTGCGAGCCAAGGAGAGGCGTGCGCGGGGATGATGCCGGGCATCTCCCCCAGCTGGTGAGCCTCCCCGCCGCCCCGGCTCCCACTCAGCCGCCCGGGAGGGCGCGGGACAGCGCACGTGCGCGGGCGGCGAGGCCCGAGAGTGACCGCGCCGTGACCCGCCCAGGGGCGAGGGCGCCGGCTGCAGCGCAGCCGGGACTCGGACGCACCTGGCCTGGACCTTGCGCCTCTAGAGCCCTGCGCCAGAGTCTGGGGCTCCCCTCCAAGTGGTTCACCGGGTGATCTCCCCCTTCGCCTCCGCTCCAGCCTGGGCAACTGGGGGCGCCCCAGAGGACGATGAGAGATAAGGACTGAGGGCCAGGAAGGGGAAGCGAGCCCGCCGAGAGGTGGCGGGGGCTGCTCACGCCAAGGGCCACAGCGGCCGCGCTCCGGCCTCGCTCCGCCGCTCCACGCCTCGCGGGGCCCGCGGGGCCAGCCCGGCCGGGCGGGGATGCTGGGGCGGAGGGCGCAGTGGCTGTGCTGGTGGTGGGGGCTGCTGTGCAGTTGCTGCGGGCCCCCGCCGCTGCGGCCGCCTCTGCCCGCCGCCGCCGCTGCTGCCGGCGGGGGGGCGCTGCTGGGGGACGGCGGGAGCCCGGGCCACGCGGAGCAGCCGCCGCCGCCGCCGCCGCAGTCCTCCTCCTCCGGCTTCCTCTACCGGCGGCTCAAGACGCACGAGAAGCGCGAGATGCAGAAGGAGATCCTCTCGGTGCTGGGGCTCCCGCATCGGCCCCGGCCCCTGCACGGCCTCCAGCAGCCGCAGCCCGCTGCGCTCCCGCAGCAGCCGCCTCGCGGGGAGCCCCCTCCCGGGCGGCTAAAATCTGCGCCCCTCTTCATGCTGGATCTGTACAACGCCCTGGCCGCCGCCGACGACGAGGACTGGGCGTCGGATGAGGAGAGGCGGCAGCACGGGCCCCGCGGAGCGGTCGGCTCGTCCCAGCCCCGGCAGCCGCCCCCCGGCGCGGCGCCCCCGGTCAACAGCAAGAGCCTCCTGGCCGCGGGACCCGGCGGTGGCGCGTCCCCACTGACCAGCGCGCAGGACAGTGCCTTCCTCAACGACGCGGACATGGTCATGAGCTTTGTGAACCTGGGTAAGGATCTGGGGTAGCGTAACGACGAATACACTCTCCCCTTAACGGTCTCCCGGGCCCGGGGAGGGAGGCGAGAGGGGGGAGGAGCCCCTGGCACGCGGGGCCCGGCTGGCGCGGCGGGGACGCGAGGGCCCGCGGGCTGCGCTCCCGCCACCTGCGCCGCGGTGGGCTGCACGTGCGCTTCCCCGCGCGGCAGGCCGGGCTGCGCGCTGGGGCTGCGGGAGGCGGCGGGCGGGCTGGGGCGCGCCGGGGCGTGGGGCTCTCGGACTCTCGGACTGCGGCGTCCGAGCGTACCCCGCGCTTTTCCCAGTAATGCCGGGGCCAGGTTAACTCGACTTTAGCAGAAAAGTCCCGCCCGAGTGTAGCCAGCAGGGAAGGCGAAGGCTCTTCAACACTCCTTCCCCTCCTCGTTTCTTTTGCACCCTTAAAGCTCTGAGTGCCAGTTTCTCCACCGGGACTTTCAGGGAATCTGATAGCAACGGAGAACTTTGGAAACTTGACGTGATTGTGTTAAGTGGTATCCACGGAGTTGGGGGAGGAGGGTTGCAGAGGAAGGTGCCAAAAGGACCTCGGAAGGCATGCCAGACGGGGTTCGCGCGGGTTTGGGACCGGATCCCCAGCCCAGTTGGGGTAACCCATCCGGGATCCTAGTTCACATGCCTTTGGCGGGTGCCCCCAAAGGCTGAACTTCTGATCACTGCTGCCCCGAGCCGCACGGGCAGAGAAAGGGTGCGGGTTAGGGGCCGGGGTTGGGCGCTGAGCTGGTCTGAACTGGTTGCCAGGCAACAGAATGGAAATTCAAGGGCGGCTAAATCGGGCTCCGCCACAAATGTTCTGTGGCAAACCCGGACGGAGTCACATAGCCTCCCCCCCCCCCCCGGAGTTTTCTCATCTGTAAATGAGAACGGTGTAAGGAAGACTTTTTTTTCAGGATCAGTGCCTCTGATTTGTGCTACTCTTCATTCATAAACTGACTCAGCTTAGTAGACAAAGGGTTGCAGGGGACAAGTTCTCCGCGGGGAGAAATGGGGGCGCCGTAGCCACACCAGGGGTGGGTCTCCGCGGACTTCCTCCCGTGTGAGACGCGTGGCCCTGCCCAGGCCCCAAAGTGGGTTACCAGACACTTGTCAAAGCCACGTCAAAGGTGTCTGCATTGGACATTATTTACTTGAATGATTACCATGTAAAATAGTTAAGCGAGTTCTTTACAACTGTATCTATGAGATGATTCTCTGCTGGGCTTTGGGGGAAGGAAGGAGTGGGGGCCCAAGAGGGAGGTCCGATTGGCATCCAACTGGTGCAGAAATCCTCCTGGGAAATTCATGAAACAGAATCTCACAGGGAGTGGAGGCTCAAGGCCTGCCAATCTTGCTGCTCGCAGGGCCAGGAGTTCTGATTGGATAAGAATTTTCACCATTTATTGGAACCAAATCCAAGGTTGAGGCACCTCCAGGAAATATTCTAAGGACTCTCATTGCGGTCAATAAAGTTTGCAGGGGAGGGGTAGCGGGGAGGGCCAGCGCTCTTCCTCATTCTAACTTCCGGGCTGCTTCTCGCTTAGTAGAATTCCACCTCTTGCCACCCCCCTCCCCTGTTTCCCGACAGCCTTGGGGAGATGTTTCCTTGCCTCTTGGGGTGGTCCCAACCTGGACAAAGTGGAGGATGAATGGCACTTCCGGCTCCTTCACGGAGAATCATTTACAGTCTCCAGAGAACCATGCCTGGGCTTAGACCACGGTTCTAACCTTGGCTGTCCATTAGCATCACCTGTGGACACAAAGAACTAAGGGATGCTGGGCTGCTTCCCAGAGCAGTTAAGTCAGAGTCTTTGAGGGTGGGCTCTGGCATCTTCTTTTTTTTTTTTTTTAAAGTGTCTTTGGTTTTTCTAATATGCCACCATGGTCAAGAAACACTGACATGATCCTGATGTCTGAAGGAAATCAGATCATTCCAGTGAGAGATTAAGAGCAATGCTTCTTTATGTTAGTGGCTCTGGAATGTTGCTGCACATTAGAATCACCCGGGGGGGCTTTTAAAAACCCAGATGCTGAGGTGGTACCTCGTATCAATGAAATCAGAATGTGTGGGGTGGAAGCCAGGTGTCCGTAGTTTTAAATTAAGTTCTTCATGTGAATCCAGTGTTTGGAAACCACTGCCTGAAGTGATATTTGAAATTGTTAGGGTTGGCTTCAGGCTAGGTTTGTAAAGGATGGTGACATTTACTGTGTTTAGTGACCTCTAAATTCTCGTTCCTTGCTTGTCTGACCTTTCTTGGTCTACAGGTACACATTGGTTCTGAGTCACACTGCTTGAAGCTGGTTGTCAATTCTGCTAAGGGGATGATTTAACTTACATTTCTCATAAGGGAAACTTCAAGGTCCAAAAAACAACACCGAAAAATTTCCAAGAGAATTCAACAGGAGTATCCTCTTGGGTCTGGGACAGGCTGATGTGGAACTGGAAGAGATTCCTGGGTAGGAAACTCTGCCCCAGGCCCCACCGCTGTCATAGCATGGGGCTTTCTGACTATGAGTTGTCACTGTCTGTAGGTCCAGCCTTGGACTCCATGGGGGCAGTTAGGGGGAAACCTTCAGGTAAGTAGAATCCAAGTCACAAGCCATGCCACCTGCTAGTCCAGCAATTCTATTTAATCTTAATCCATTTAGCAGTAGGAAAGAGGATTTCAGAATGAGAGGCTAAAATGTGATAAAATCTGATTATCCTAGCTCTGAGCTTAAAGACAGTTCATTTGAAGAAAGTAATTGCTTAGCAATGTGGATTCTCTAAGGATGTTGGAGAATTCTGCCGATTTCCACATCCATGGCATGTTAGCGGCTGCATTACCTGACTCATTAAAGAAATGAAAGAATGTAAAGAATGAAAGTGTAAGAGAAAGTGATACATAGTTGTAAACCTCTTCCCCCCCCCCCAAGGGAGAATAATTTACTCATGAAATACATCTGAAACACGCTGAGCCTTCTCAGCTGGAGTGGCTATTAGGAAGTATGAATCAACAGAATTAGGTTTCTCCCACATGTCCCAAATGCTGGTTATTCAACCAGCTCACTACTGTTGATGTTGACTATTTGAAACTCTCTCTGGGCGAATAGGTTGGAGATGTGTAACCTCCTTAGCACTGACGGGCTGGTGCGCAGGGTGCCTGGCAGAGCGGCTGCATTCAATCAGGCCCCCAGATGCCATTTTCTTCTTGTTTTCTAATGCTAAAAATGTCTTGGCAGTCTAATAAGCAGGACTGCCAATTTGGTGACCTTGGAGAAGTATCCTGAAATATCCTTTAGGTCTTAAAATTCACCTTCTTAGAAAAGCCTTCTCTAACCCCTCTATATCAAAGAGTGCTCCGCCCCCCCCACTTCTTTACCGTCACAGAATGCTGCTTATTCCCTTGGTTGCACTTATCACAAAGTGTGTGTGTGTGTGTGTATAATTTTTTTTTCTTTAAAATTTGCTTATTCACATGTCACCCCTCTGGGTAGCAGCCTCAAAAGGCAACCAGGCCTTTATCCACCATTGAAACCTAAGTCTTAATATCATGCTGAGCACATGGGAGGTGCTTAATAAAGACTGAATTAATGAAAAAGACCTATCCTTCATTTAAAATTCATATTTCACTGATCTGGAAGATCTGATCACTTAGAAATGGCATACCTGAGTTCTGTTAAGTCAAAGACATTTAAAGTAAAGACATTTAGGACATGGACGTTAATGGTATCCGATGTATATCATAATGCTTTATTAATATACCTGTTTTTTTATTAGTTACCCATATGTATATTTCTAATGTGCATCACATTTGAGAGTAGTGCAAAATTTTTCTTTAAATCTCTGCATTTCAGACTTCATTTATTTTGAATTAATGAGGTGTTGATCTCTAGATGCTAGGGTAAAGAGGAAATAAAACTCAAAATATGCTCAGAAAAGGGAATCAGTATGTATTAGTACAAGTAACAAGAAACTTATTGTACTAAAAATACTGGCAATCTTCTGAACAAAATTACCCTTGGGAAACATAAATTAGAAGAAAAATGGAATACTCCCTACTTGTATTTGTAACCAGATACACTGTACTGTCTTTTTCTCATAAACATAGGATCAGTGGTACTATTTTTCGTGGAGGCTGCCTGTACTTATGAAGATTTTTGTTAGCAGAAAATAAATCCCTGCCTGCAAGCTACTCATAGCAAATATAATTTGGAGAATTTGGTTGCAAGAGTGTGGTTCAAAGGAGCAGTGGATGTTCTAAAGAAATTTCAAATAGTAAATGTGAAATTCAGTGGTATTTCAACAACAAAAAAAAAGTTGTACAAAGTGTTCTTAAACTCAGATCAAAGGGCAAGCAGATATCATTGTTTAGACTTCAGATGGTGTTTCCTCTGGTTGTCCTTCTAAGAATGGGTATAAATCCTTTTTAAATGTGCTGAATCATGCTTAGTTCCTCTACTTAAAAGCTTACCTCTGATTAGCATGGAGGAAGGATTCCTACTGATAGAAAAAAAAAAAATCTGTGTCTGGGGGGAGGCGAGCAGGTCAACAACGTTCAGCACTTGAATATTCAACATGTCCTCACTGTTTTCAGAGGTGAGTGACTTTAAATGTTGGATTTCAAAGTAATATTTTACTTGAATATGGGGGTGGGTGGCTGCATGCTGGGCGTCATAGGTGGTTAGCAGACTCTCGAAGATGACTTCCCGGTGATCCTGCCTCACTCTCTTTTGAAGGAACGGAGTTAGAAAAGGAACACGGGGGCGCCTGGGTGGCTCAGTTGGTTAAGCGACTGCCTTCAGCTCCGGTCATGATCTCAGGGTCCTGGGATCGAGCCCTGCATCGGGCTCCCTGCTCGGTGGGAAGCCTGCTTCTCTCTTTCCTACTCCCCCTGCTTGTGTTCCCTCTCTCGCTGTGCCTCTACCTCTCTCTGTCAAATAAATAAATAAAATCTTTTAAAAAAAAAAAAAAACAGAAAAGGAACACGAAGAGGGTAAAATTTCTTGGATGATTCACCAGTGTTCTCTAATTTTTCATAACTCTTTTGCTCTCTGCCTCCCATCCTGTATTTGAAAATGAATTAGTCCATAGAATGCTTTTTCTTAATATAAAGCCAGTACAGCTTTCTCTTAATTTTTCTGTTGTGAGCCTTGTCCTGCCTTTCCCCTCTCTCCTCTTGTTCGAATTTTAGTCACATCCTATTTGGTGCTTCCAGCAGTGGGAAAGAAAGCAGGCAATAGGGAATTTAATCAGACGATTGTGTTCCTGACAAGAAGCTTCCATAAATACCCAAGTAAAGGGAGTAGAAATCAATGTAGAAACTCTCGGAGAGATGAACAATTGAGAGTCCTCATGTATGCAAACAGCTGTTACACATTAACCTTTCTGTCCCCACCCTCCTTGTGGCCATGGCCCAACCCAGTCAGATGCCAGGCAACATGGCTGCCTTGGCCACAGGGTGTCACCCAGGGCCTGGTATGGGGTACAGCTGCCGACTTGTGTTCCTCACAAAAAAGCTGATGCCTCCTTTCTCTGTTTCCATCATGACAGCTCAGCTGCTTTTATTCAAGCGTATTCTCTCCTTTTATCCTTACTTTCTAACACCATGGTTGGCCGTGCTCCCTTCCAACTCTTGTCCTCTGGAAACTGGTAAGCCAGAAAATAGCTCCAGTCTTACCTGGAAGATAGGAAAGTGGTGACAGTTATATCAAAGAGAAGGAAAACCATTCTCACTGTCATAAAAACTAGACTCACTAAAGAACCAGGGCCATCACCCTTCTGAAATTTTTGAGAGTGCCAGAAATTCTCAGAACTCCGTTGTACCTGCTCATCTTCCACTGGAAGCATTAGAAATAAGAAACTGTAGTTCACTGAAGTTGACTGGGTTTTTTGTTCAGTTACTAGTGTTTTCACAATACTGTTCTTAGGTGCCTGGGTGGTTCAGTCTGTTAAGCGTCTGCCTTCGGCTCAGGTCATGATCCCAGGGTTCTGGGATTGAGCCCCGCATTGGGCTCCCTACTCCTCAGGGAGTGTGCTTCTCTCTCTGCCCCTCACCCGTTTGTGTTCTCTCTCTCAAGTAAATAAAATCTTTAGCAAAAAAAATATTCTCTTCTCTTCCCCCCCCCCCCACTCTAAATATGTAGTATTTCAGTCCTCTATGTGTAAAGTTAGACTCTGGAGCTGGCTGGGGACTATGGCTCCCTTCCATAACCTTGTTTTATCTGGGGAAACAAGCCCAAGCAACCGATACCCCATTTTAAAGCAGGGCTTTCACTATCATTAACAGAAGTTTGGGATTATTGGCAAATTTGTTATCTATAGATCATAGAATTTAGAGCTTTAAAGGTTTTGAATATCATCTAGTCACTTATGTTTGTATTAAATTTGTTTGATTTATTCAGGACCATTTCCTCTTCACTGCTGTTTTATCTTAAGGCTGAGGGACAACCACAAAGAGATCCTAATGCACCAGAGGAATAGGGCCGTAGGGCCATTGGTCAGGCAGGAGTGGATAATTAAGGAGAAATTACAAAAGCATGCAAAAGCACTGCCCTGGGCGAGAGGTGGGGAAGCCCAGATCTGGAATTTTGTGGGTTTTTCTCTTCGTGGGTAGCGTTCTCTCCTAGAACTCTGCTTTTGGAAAAGAAAAAGCCATGCATATCTATAAATATCCCCTGTTTGGCATGCCAAAGCACTGCAGACCCCGAAGAATTGTTCTCTGCTCTGAAAGTGAGTTGAAAACCAGGTTGCCGTGAGTGGCATTGTTCCACTGATGTCTGCAGGCACTGAGTCTCTTCCTGCCCTTCCCATGTCCATTATTAAAATGATTGGGTCCATAATAGAAATGATATCTAAATGACATCAGGTAATTCCTTGATGGGTCCCCATGGTCTTGTTATCTCTAACCCAGTCCCAGATGACTGGGTAGAAGACTGTCCTTCAAACATTTTTGCAGAATGAGGTTCTGGTTCCGAGTGGGAGAGCCTTCCTGACTTTCAGGTTCCTGGGCATACGCCCTTGATTACTGATCCTGCTGGATAGGTTGGGATTGTCCTAGGCCTGAAATGTCCTTGCTTCATATTGCTGATTTGATGTTCAGATTGTTTTCTCATCATCAGAGAGCTCTGTGGGGGTGGGGTGGGTGAGTGCCGTAGCTTGACTGCAGGCAGAAAACAGTGTCTCCAGAGCAGAACCAAGCCCTGAGCCTTCTACACACTGAACTTTGATATCCGCCTCGATCCTTATGATGACTCTCCTGCCACTTACCCTTTTCACCTTGTCCAGAATGTGACTTCCAGCCTTAGACATCTGTGTGTGTTGATTGTTGTTCCTGTGTTTACAGTCTTGTTGGTTTCCTGTACATGAACATGGGCTGGCAAAAAAATTCTGATTCGTGTATCAGCAGAGTGTGAACTAACCATATCATCGGCATGAGCTATTTTATGTGCTGATTAGGTTGGGAGATTTATGTAAGTGGGCTTGCTTAAATCCCCGAGACCAGTTATTTTCTCCTCCCTCTTTCAAATCTATGAATCACATTTAAATATTCTAAAGATAGAGCTTTGTCAACTACAGAATTAGGGACTAAGAGTTTTACTTGACTTTGTTTTTTTCTGGATTTTATTTGAACACTCCCATGTCAGAGTAAGTTAACAGAGAAGCTGTGCATTAAAACAAAAAAATACAATTTTTTTTTTTTTAGCAGTTTTAGCAGTGTATAGCATAATTGAATGGAAGGTCCAGAGATTTCCCATATACTCCCTGCCCCCATAACAATAGCCTCAATTGCTGTCAGCATCCCACACCTGAGTGGTACATTTGTTATACTTGATAAACCTACCTTGATCACCTGAGTTCATTGTTCACCATAGGGTTCACTCTTGATGTCCTGTGTTCCCTGGGTTTGGACTGATGTATAAGGGCGTAAATCCATCATTACAGTATCATACAGAGTCCTTTCACTGCCCTAAAACTCTTCTGTGGAGAAGCTGTACATGTAACCAGAAAAACAAATCAATGGGAATATGAAAAGTCCCCAAATAGGCAGAGTTTGTGGGGAGAAAAATAAAATGCCTTTGTTGAATAATGTTTTGTTTCTGTGGTCTTACCACATTGGTATATAAATAAGTAATTTCGATGGACTCTGAAGACCTGATTTTGTGCTTCTGTGTGTTGACCCCAAATCCATTAGAAATCCCTCCCCCACCCCCCCTTTTTTTTATTTTAAGTCTGGGAGTTTAAAAATCTTTTTTCCTCCACATACTTTCATTGAGGTGTCTGTCACCATAGTACCTAGACAATCCCTTAGGCAGAGATATGAGCGATTAAATTTCTCCCTGGCTTGTGCCCTGTTTGATCCATGCTCTGCAGGATTTGGGGGAGTCAAATAAGCCTGAAGAATGAACAAGAATTATAGGAATTCTGTGCTTGTTAATTATTGAAATTTGGGGGGTGGTTAGGAGAAGGATGAAGTATTTTTCCTTCCTTTCTGAAAACATATTAGAACTTAGTGTGCTTTGGATTGAGAAACTCACAAAAATGTTTTACTGGCCCTATAGGCAGGTCAGGGGACCTTAAAAGATTTCCTCAGGAGAAACTGTTCAGACCAGATTAACACTAAATTAATAGAGACTCTATAAATCCAGAGATCCTTGTAAAGTGATATATAGATTAGGCTTATTTGCTTTGAACTGTTTTCTATGAGATAGGGCTACACAGATTAATGGTAAATAAGAAAAGAGAACTCTGAAAGATTGTTATTGAACAAATAACTCATTTGAGGTGTTTCTGGAACTTGTGGGCCTTTTTTTTAATAAGCATTATACAGGTGAGACACTTCATAAATTCTCCTCAACTCTCCTCCTGCAACTCTCCATTTTAGTGGGGTATTTTCTCACTGAATACTAGCTAAGTCCCCCTGCTCCCCATAATGAAACCTCTCAAAAAGAGGGGAGATCTTGGGACAATGACGGTATCAATGGGCTTGAGAAATTTAGCTTTAGTAACCTCTGACTTAGGATGTGCTGTGGTTTAAGTACCCCACTGGTAGGATAGAAGCTTCTCAAGCCCTAAGTGAAATGATACCACAGGGTAGGACTAAGACTCAGGGTAGGTAGTGGTGAAGAGGAAATAGGTGCTTTAAAGACCTTTGGAGAGTTGCGTTTCTCCCAGGGGGCCATGGAACAGGCCTTTGCATTCTTATGGGGTCTGTGTAGGGTGGAATCCCCTAACACCAGCTTTGGGAACTGCTCCCACAAATCCAGCACCTTGGCTATTTCATTTGCTTAATTGAGGGTGTTTGACACCTCTTGTTACGCGTGCACATTTGCGTCCTCCTTATAAGATGTGGACTCCAGCATAGCTTCAGGGATGTAAGTCGTCCCCAGTGGAGGTTGGTTTCCCTCTTTCTCTTTTGCTTTTCCCTTTTCTTCCCATTAGTAAATTTAGCAACTCCATTGCATTTATTTCCTCTTTCTTATCTGTTCTTTTTTCACAGTGTTGGTGCCTTTGGTTAGTCATTGACCTAACACAGCAGATTGTATGCCATCTCCATGGTGTCTGGTGGTTTTATACCACCAAAATGACTCATTGGCTCCTAGAATGGATAAGTTGCTGGTTTTCTTGATGGTGCTGGAAAGTGCTTATGGCCAATTCAATATAGAATTGAGGAAAGAGTGCATGATCAAGATTTAGGAAGCTTGAATTTATGCTCTAGTCTTAGTGCTATCCCTTTTTATGGTATCTTGGTCAAGCCACTTAAGTGAATTTCTTGGTCTCTTTCCTTGTAAAATATCTTCCCTTTTTTGTAAAATGTGAGCACATTGGCCAGATCAGCATTTTCCAAATAGTGTTTCATGGAACACTGCTTTTCCAAAATATTCTGCAGAAGATGATCATGGAGAATATCATTTATATCCTCCTGCCCTCTGAAACTTACAAGTCAATCAGCATATTAAAGCTCTGACAAGCCCAGCAGTGAAGAAGTCTGCTGATTTGCTTTAGGAGAGCTTTCTTTGTATTTACTTTTGCTCTGTAACTGCTTTTTATGTCCACCTCAGGCGCCTCTGCCCCCAGATCCACTCCTGATCCTTCCCCTGGTCATCTTTGTGGAGCAGGGTTGGGACCTCAGGCAGCTGCATTTCTAGCTGCTACTTGCTCTTCTGTGACTCCAGCTTGCTCTGGATGAGCTGCCGTATTCCACCTGCTGCTGGTGGCCCCGGGGGCTCTCCCTCCTGAGTGTAGAGGTGGCTTCTTGCTGACGGTCCATGGGTTGTCTCACCATAACCCATTTGGCTGCTTGGCTCTGTCCCAGCTGTCTACACCACCAGTTCCCTGCATTAAATTCCCTCCGTTGTGGGTGCCTGGGTGGCTCAGATGGTTAAGCGTCTGCCTTCGGCTCAGGTCGTGATCCCAGGGTCCTGGGATTGAGTCCCGCATTGGGCTCCCTGCTCAGCGGGGAGCCTGCTTCTCCCTCTGCCTCTCTCTCTCTCTGTCTCTTATAAATAAATAAATAAAATCTTTAAAAAAATAAATTCCCTCCGTTGTAAACACTGGCAGGGATTCCGCTTTCCCTGCTTGGACTCTTGATTGCTATCACCTCTTTTTTGTTGTTGTTCTTGTTACCATTCTTCATCTTTTTTTTTTTATGTTATGTTAATCACCATACATTGCTATAACCTCTTAATTCAGTGGCACGAAGATAAACTCTGAACTAGAGAGTATCAGAACCCAATGCTGGGAGTGTTCCCTGTTGTGTTTCTCTGACTGATTCTTTATTTTCTGAAACAACTTTCTTGAGATATAATTGACAGAACAAGCTGCTTATTTCAAGTGTACAATTTCATGAGCGTCGACATAGACCTGTACCTATGAAACCATCCCCACAGTCAAGATAGTGAACATAGGGGTGCCTGGGTGGCTCAGTGGTTAAGTGTCTGCCTTTGGCTCAGGTCATGATCCCAGGGTCCTGGGATCGAGCCCTGTATCGGGCTCCCTGCTCCGCGGGAAGCCTGCTTCTCCCTCTCCCATTCCCCCTGCTTGTATTCCCTCTCTCGCTGTGTGTCTCTCTCTGTCAAATAAATAAATAAAATCTTAAAAAAAAAAAAAAGATAGTGAACATATATCCTGAGCTATTCTTTTAGACAATTACCTATGCCAGGGAATGCAATAATCCTAACGCACAGGAACTTCAGTGAAAACTCCCCATTTTTCATGGATGATGTTGCTTTTCATGCATTCATCTTACAAGCCTTGAACATCCTTAAGAAAGGAATTTGCTGAAGATGTTTGTGAATGGTTATCTTGGAACCGAGAACTGTGGAGTCAAGCCTTCCTGGGGTCAAGCTTGCTCTCAGCAGCTGTGATTGGCTTTTATCCTATATCTCACCTCCCATATTTATTTTAGGAGATAATAGTAAAAATAGGTAAGTTCTCTTTCTTAATTTTGAGATTGAGCATGTAGGGGTACTTTTGGGTTGTTAGTGATCCTATTGACATCTTGTTTCTAAATACTCAAGTTTAAAAGATCTGATCCTTCTGGAAAACATCACAAAGATGCTTTCCTGTGTTTCTGTTTTAAATTCTGGCAATTTAGGTAGGGCACAAGTCCAAGAAATTTATGAAAGTAGACTCCAATTTACCTCCAACTCTTCCCCCTATGCTCATCCTTCTCCAAATGTTCTGTAAGCTTAAGTAGAAACTGCATTTTTTTTTTTTTTGCAAGAAAACATAAGTATTGTATTTCTTTATGGTCTTTGCCTGGAAAAATGACCGATGTCACTTATTATCCTATTATCTGAAGGCAAAAACAGACTTTTATAGCTGCAAACTCATAGATAGTAAGATAGGGGAGAAATTGGAGAAAGTTACCGGGAGTTGTATTGATGTTCTTAATAGCGCTGGTCACATAATGGAACAGCTTCATGAAGTTACCTGACCATGTCCTAACTCCAGACTAGGGGAAGCTACTCTTGTCTTTCCACCCACTTTCTCCTTTCCCTTTGACTTCTGTCCCCATCACTCTGCTGTCCCAGGTCTTCATCTTGCTCTCCACAAGACTTTGTCAATTTGAGACCTTTTTTTTTTCTTCCTCTGAAAGGACTGTACAGCCAAAAGGCGAAAAAATTCTCTCCTTTCTGTAATGCTGCTTGCTCCCTTCTTGGTTCTTTTTCTATCCTGTAGACTGCTGCTTTATTTGGGGACATTTCGTGAAAAGCAGCAAAAGATTGAGAAGGGTTGGCATGTGGCACGAGAGCTACACACGGGGCTGAGATAGCCACGGGATTTGAGGGGGCCGGGAGCACACCCAGGGCCGGAACTCAGGAGATGACATGTGGCCACAGGGCACGATGGCAGGCAGGTGCCGGGCGTAAAGGTGCCCCGCCCCAGAGACGTGGCGGCCTGGCGGTGGGCGGGCCATGGTGATGGGGAGCCCAGCAGCTGGTGTAGTCAGAAGGCCAGAAGTCAGCCACGGGGAGGTCTGTCCATGCTGAGCACCCGTGCGTGTATTCGGAGTGCGGTCCAGGCACGATGTGCCTCCAGAACCGTGTGAGGTCGCGCTTCTCAAGCTGTCTTTGCACAAGAACCGGTTTTGATTTTGTTTTGTTTTTAATTTCTGTGGACATACACTTTTGTAAAATCCACCAAAGATGAGTTATTAGAAAAGCAAAATGAAACAAAACAGCCCCAATCCATAGAAAACCAAGCCTCTATCTTTAGTTATTAGATTCCACTGGTATGGAATAATCAAGTTGTCAAACTGAACAGCCTCCACTTCTGTACTTGTTGCGGGCTGGTGACAGTTGGTGGGTCAGCACAGACTTAGCAAAGTTTTTTTGTTTCTTTCTTTTTTTTTTTTTTTTTTAGATTTTATTTATTTGAGAGAGTGCGGTTGCACAAACAGGGGAACAGCAGGGTCCCCGCTGAGCAGGAAGCCCCATGTGGGGCTTGATCCCAGGACCCTGGGATCATGATCTGGGCCAAAGGCAGACGCTTAACCGACTGAGCCACCCAGGCGCCCAGACCTAGCCTGTTTCTAGGGAGCAGCTTCTTGGACCAACCGGCTGACTTGGGGCATTTGGTGAGGGCATCTACAAGGGTCTGCGAACCAGGGAGCTAGGCACCCCGTGCCGCCCTAATCTCCGCCCTCTTCCCACATCCAGCCAATTGTCAGGCTCGCTGTTTCTGCTTCAGCCATCTCTCAGTCCCACGAGGTTTCTCCACTCCTTCCCCAAGTTCCCTGCGCCAGGTCACTGGGATGTTGGCCTAGACTTCTGTGCTGTCTCCTGTGGCTAACCCACCCTTGCATCTCCGCCGGCTGGTCCTTCGGTAGCTCGTCTTTCTGTTCTCCCTCTTCCCTCCCGTTCCCTGGATCCTCACGGCGGACTGAACGAAGCCCCAGTGCCACCCTGATTCCCACTCCGTCGTCCAGCTTTACCTCCCGCGCTCATCTCTGTGTGCTGTCCTTCAGCTAACCAACTGCTGAGAGATTTCCTCCTCCCACTCCTGGCCCTTTTCTCCGGATTTTTAACGTTTATATTGTACAGCTGCTCATTTCCACATTCTCAATTCTGTCCTTCAAACCCCGGTTCGAATGCCATCTCTTCATGGTAGCCTTTCGGACATCGGCTGACCCACATGCTATGCATGACTCTTTGGAAGAATGTTCAGAGCTTTGCCTTAGTGCTGAGCGCCACAGAGCAGCTTGCTAACGTCAGGTATGTGTTTGCAGATGAACTCCGTGTGGCTCTTAGGAAGGATTTGGGAAACTTGGATTCCATTGTTGGCTCAGATTTGGGCAAATCACCTTCAGCACCAACCTCTTTGATTCTTTGTCGGGTAATATTTTATTTATCTTGACACCTCCCACCCCGAAGTACCTAAGGTGGTGCCTTAACCTTCGTTGATACTGAGTAAGTGCTCACTGGGAGAATGAAGGTCAGTTTGTCCAAAATAAAATTGGTGTATGCATGTCTTCTTTCTTTCTCCTATCACTAATAACATCAAACCTTTGAGTGAGAGAATTATAAACTGTGAAACGCTGTGCAGATAGGAGAAACACTCTTTAACTTTTCTATTCACAAAAGTGGTTCTAAAAAGGGAACTTACCTTGCCTTCTCCTTTCAGGGTTTATGTTCTGTGACTTTCTGGATGGTTTAGAAGAAGAAAAAAGCCTTCAGAAAGAAGAAATATTCTTTTCCCTCTATCTGGTGTCATTATGACTTTAATAAGTATTAATAGGAGTCAGAAAGAATTGCTGCTAAGTCTAAATTTAAATTTTCTGGTTGTGCCATGCAGAAAGCTTGCATGCAAGGAGGCACGATTCCCGCAGGTGCCGACGCAAAATACTTATCTTGTCAGCCTGTACTTTAGGCTCGATGGCTCGGCTTACATCGCGACGGTGTTAGACATTCTGTTTACGTAAGGGCTGAGGGGGTGACATAATGTCTATTGAAGCAAACTCACTTAGCTCCCCAGGAGGCAACAGGGAGCATTTAAAACCCAAAGACCGATCAAAGCCATGGGCAGGATTGAGATACCCCTGCCCAGGACCAGAGAGGTCTGGCCGGGGGAGGGTGGTCTCTTGGTTGGTTGCCTGAACAGACGTGCATTATTGCCTCACTGTATTTCCAGAACATTGGTGAAATGAATCAGGCAGAATTCAACTCTGAGCAGCCGATCCAGAGAGACTGCCTAAGTGGGCACAAGTATGTCCAAATAGGTTGGAAAAAATGTCAAATTAGAGTCAGCACATACGAGATGTGATGTTTCTCTTTTTTATAGACTGTTATAAAAGTTGTTTAAAATTAAACAGCTCTTCAGTACTTAAATTATGTGTAATGAGACAGGTAGGTCCTGGAACAGAAAACATTTTTTTCCTCCTCATCCCACTTAAAATTTGCTCTCCCTACCAGAGTATGCAAGACATAAACACTTTCATATCCAGGATATATATTAGCCTTAGGATGAGAAGAGATTAGCCCGAGGGGGAGAGAGAGAGTTGATACAGGTCATAAAAGTAGCAGATCCAGTTCTCCAGGTTTTATCTGCTGAACTGCAAGTGTGTAGTCAAGAGGAATATGAAATAACTTCAGGTTCCTATTTGTAAGTGATGAGCTTGTGTATTTTATAATTTTAAGATATGTATCAATGTAGAGGAAGGTATTATGCAGTATATACTCCCTTTACCTGACTCCCACCCAATTAGACAGTTTTTATTTTTTTCTCAGCTTTATTGAAGTAGTATTGACAAATAAAGATTGTATATATTTAAGGCGTGCATCATGGTGACTTGACATAAGTAATTGTGAAAAAAGAAAACGTGAAATCAAGCTAATCAACATATCCATCATGTTCTCAGTGGGGGGTGGGGTGGGAGGGATGGGGTGACTGGGTGATAGACACTGGGGAGGGTATGTGCTCTGGTAAGCACTGTGAATTGTGCAAGACTGTTGAATCTCAGATCTGTACCTCTGAAACAAATAATGCAATATATGTTAAGAAAAAAAAAGAAGAAGAAGAAGGTAGCGGGAGGGGAAGAATGAAGTGGGGGAAATCGGAGGGGTAGACGAACCATGAGAGATGATGGACTCTGAAAAACAAACTGAGGGTTCTAGAGGGGAGGGGGTGGGAGATGGGTTAGCCTGGTGGTGGGTATTGAGGAGGGCACATTCTGCATGGAGCACTGGGTGTTATGCACAAACAATGAATCATGGAACACTTCATCTAAAACTAATGATGTAATGTATGGGGATTAACATAAGAATAAAAAAATAAATAACAACATATCCATCATGTTCTATAGTGACCATTTTCTGTGTGTGTGTGTGGAGGGGGGAATGGGGGTGAGAACACTTGAGATCTACCCTTCTAGCACATTTTAAGTATACAGCACAGTACTAACTATAGTCACCATGCTGTCCATTAATCTCTAGAACTCACCATGCATAACAAACTGTACCCTTTGACCAACATTGTCCCATTTTCCTGCCCACTCCCCCCCTCCGCCCCCAGCCCCTGCAACCACCACTCTACTCTTGGCTTGAGTTTGACTATTTAATTTAATTTATTTTTTTAATTTAAACTCAATTAACCAACTTATAGTAAGTGCATTATTAGTCTCAGGTGTAGTGTTCAATAAATTATCAGTTGCTTATAACACCCAGTACTTATCACCCAATTACCCTATCCCCCCCACCCACCTGAGTCTGTCTATTTTAGATCTATATATGAGTGGTTTTGTACAGTATTTATCTTTCTGTGTCTGACTTCCCTCACTTAGCATAATGTCCTCCAGGTTCATCTATGGTGTGCCAGGGTTTCCTTTTTTAAGGCTGAATAATACCCTATTGCCTACTCCACATTCCTTTTACCATTCATCTGTCCACAGATACTTAGATTGTTTCCATATCTTGACTGTTTTTTTTTTTTTTTTTTTTTTTGGCTCTGTTTAGGAATAAGTAATAGTGTGTAATGTTGCATTATTCAGGACTTGTTAAGGTATCTTGGCTCTTGTAATATCTGTCCTCTCTCTCACTTTTTTCCCATTTGACCAGCTCTTGTTGGAGTCGCAATTCATCTCGTGTTTGTAGCACATCATCTAACTTGTGCTCTCTCGGTGTGGGATGACATGAAACACTCTTCTCTGAAGCAAATGGTCATCCCTTTGACTTTTTTTCCCACCTGTGTTTTCAGGACAGTAGAAATGCTAGCTCATTCTCATGCACTTGATCTGTCTCATTGGGTGTTATATTTTCATGACTCTTCTGGTGCTTGGGGCCTGGCTCATAGGAAGCCAAACTCAGAATCGAAACTTCTCCTAAAGTGCCACCTTGCATCACTAAAACCACAGAGACAACTGGGATAGCCCTGTTAACACTACAAAAATAAAAGATGTCACCAGAACATTTCGCTGGCATGAGGGATTTATTTCCACGATTCTCTAAGGTCAACTACGATATGTGCTTTTTCCTACCGGGCAGCAAGCATGTTTTACCAAACTCTTACCTAAGTGCTTTTCATTTACAGTTCCACAATGAATTCTTGGCCGCCCCCATGTTGATTTCAGCAAATATTTTGATTTGCTTCTACACCTTTTTTGAGGAAGCAAATTCCAAGTTGCTGTTCATCTTTTAATTTTTGCCAACATTTTGCGAAAATGTTTGAACAGAAAAATTGAAAGATTTTACAGTGACTATATATCCCCCCCAAAGAATGCAAAAAATATCTACTTATAAAAGGATCCCATATAGCACATGAAGGCAAAAGTTTATAGGTTCTATTGTCATATCCTTTTAAATTCTGGAAGATACAGTGACAGTGTGCCTCTGAACAAATGGAAGCTGAGGCACTGGGTAACCTACTCTGATGAAAGAGTTCCTTAAACCCAGGGAGTGTCTTCAGTGTAGAAGTGACAGATTTAGTTTGGTTGTCCGGTATGTTTGTGGAGCTCTTTCAAGGCACCACGCTAAGCACTGACTCTACTCCAGACAGAATATGGTGGTGTCTAGGATGGAGCTAAAAGCAGAATATTATGGGTGTACCAAGGAGGATGTGATTAATTTATGGGGGGACATGACATTCAGGCTGAATGTAGAAAGAAGAGTTGGCTTTCCGCTGGTGGATGTGGAAGGCACGGGGTTTCCTGCCTGAGGAAGCTATGAGGGGAATGGTGGTGGGTCATTAGGTGTAGTGAGGTCTGAGGCTGGATCCGAGGGCAAGTGGGCCTGGAAGTGGTATGGGACTCAGTGGGGGGAGGAGGTTGAAAAAGTAGGCTTAGACCAGACCCTGAGGAATATTGAAGCAATTCTGAGGAGTTTGGGCTTTATTTTGTAGGCAGTGAGGAGCTATTTACAAATTTTCAGTAAGGCTGTGGAGTGACTGATGTGTGCTTAGGAAGATATTTCTGGTAGCAATGTGGAAGAGGCTGGAAATGGGGAGACCAGCTAGGACATTTTTGCAGTTGTCTGGGTAGACCCCCCCCCCATTTAATCTGTATCTGCAGCATCTGAGGGGCTTTTTGAAATTTTAAAAGTATTTTGCATTTTTTCCTTCCTTCAGTTAAGTTTAGAATGTTTAATAAAGAAGGGAAATTAGGTGACAAATTCATGAATAGCACCTAAGAGTTTATAACTTGTGGAAAAAGTGCTACTTCCAGTAACTAAAATCTGAAATGTGGTGATTTAAATAGACATTTAAATAGACTTAACCTGGTCTTCCTGGAACTCTTTCCCTCATTTCTTCTTACAATTAAAAACAGCAGTTTGTGAGCTTAGAATTGTGGTCAAGCTGCAGAGAATGTTTCCATTTTTGAAACTAATTGGCTCAAGAGGAGACTGGGGAGTAATGAACTAAGCCTTGTTCGCCTGCTCAGCCCAACTGGACTGACCAGATTGAAATGCAGCTTGATTTCCCACCTGGTTTGGTCTCCATTCTGTTGGCCAACCCCCACCCCACCCCCACCTGTAACAGATAGCGTGAAAGAGAGGTGTCTTCTTCTGGGGCTGGGAATTAGCCAGTGTCAATTCAAGTAGGTGACATGCTCTTCTTCTTTGTACTTCCCTAATTCATCACATGAGGACCTACTCCTAAGAATTTTTATTCACAGTGCCCAGTTCACAAAACATCATTACCTCCGTACACAAAACCAAGGACAGCCATGTGTAGGAGAGATGGGTAAGAGATGTGACCACGGCCAGTGTTGGTATTTGTGGTAGGTGGGATTCTGTCCCCCATAGCATTTGCCCCTTGGTGTTAGCCTGTGGATGTGTTGTTACCTTACATGGCAGAAGGGAATAAAGATTCCTGAATAGCTGACCTTCAACTGGGAGATTGTCCTGGATGATTAGTCACAGGGGCCCTTAAAAACCGTAGAGGAAGGCAGCAGAGGCAGAGAGATGTAGTGGAAGAAGCAGACTCAGAGTGTGTGTGGGGGGGGCACTCATCCCACCACTGCTGGCTTTGAAGATGGAGGAAGGAGCCTCAGGCCAAGGGCTGCAGTGGCCTGGGCCCTCAGCCGACAGCCAGCAAGGAAATGGGGACACCAGTTCCTTGCAAGGAACTGAATTCTGCCAACTCGAATGAGCAAAGAAACGGATTCTCCCCTAGAGCTTCCAGCAAGGAAAGCACTTTTGCGGACACTTTGGTTTGAGCCCAGTGAGACCCATGTCGGACTTGTGACCTATGGAACTGTGGTGGTTTTAAGCTGCTAAGTTTGTGGTAATTTGTTAAGGCAACAATAAAAAATGAATATGGTGTTATTTGTATAGAGGGGCTTTGATACCATTCTTGTTCCCTTGGAAATCCCTTCCGTTGGTGATTGGATGGTGGTCTTCTGGAGGGGTCGTACCAATGGTCGTTGGAGGCACAAGGCCTGCATTTGTGATGTGGGCTTTATCCCTTAGTGGGGCAGCATTAGGTCAGTGCCTTCTCTGTTCTCCGGTATTGTCACCTGTAAAAACAGGGCATAATAATTACATTTAGTTCTTAGGGTGGTTGTGAGGATTCATTGAGATGCTACGTGTAACAAGCTTAGCACACTGCTTGGTACGTTTTAAGTGCTCAGTTATAAGCTATTGAATTAGTTTGCAATAAGGGACCATTACAAAAAAAAATCTTTATGTTCTTTGCCTGTCATACAACTTAACACATCCTCTTATGTTAAGGGTAGGAAACCATTAAAAACAAAAAACAACCCTGGGAAACTTCAGGCAGTAAATATTCTTCTGGAATGAGCATATACATGATGTACTCTCTGGAACTTGAAATAATGTTTGAGAGAAATTTATAAAGCTAAAGCACTATGCCAGTACACTTAAAATAAAGCAGGACATTTGCGGGGCTATACCAATTACGGGGACCACAAATACCCTGTGAATTAGCTTAGTGCCTACAGCCAGCTTCTGAGTGGGTGGAGATGTTTGTCATTATTAAGCCTACCCAAGCCGAATGATTAAGATCCCTGTCGATGTCCAAATAATCAGCATGCACTGAGGAACGTTCCAGTTCCGTAGGCCTATAATTTTGAAATTCCGCAGTCTCATGATTTCCATAGTCTTATAATTTTCTTGCACCCAGTGATGGTCCTAATCCCTAGGATTTCAAGTATGCTACTGTGTTATCATGATGTCCTAAGGCTGGTATCCAGAGGATGAGCCTGTTGATGTAGGGATTTCCCACTTGTTTTTCATTGAGCCAAATCAGGAGTCCTACTAAAAATAGGAAAAATCTCTAGTATCACCACTTTGAATTCCCACATAGATGCCACTGGTTTTCTGTCCTTCGGTGTAACAAGAGCTTATAACTTTCCTGTAGATACTCATTGCCTACTGTGTGTTTCACGTACCAGAAGCAACCACAGATGAAGCACTGTACCTCCACTGGGGAGCGGTGGGCATAGGGGTGTCATGTTATTGATATGCTTTTCAGAGCATGAAGCTGTGCTTAGGTCAGATTGCCAATACCAGGGAAATTCAGGGTTCCCCCCCCCGACTTGTGTTTTATGAATATAGAAATATTATAAATGATCATGTTTTCATATTCTTTGGCCACTAGGAAACTCAGAACTACTTCTATTTATTTTATGGTATTTATTTTCCTATATAAATCTCATTGTCTTGCCATTTTCCCCTTATATTCCTATTTCCATAGCTGCTTAATGTTTATTCTGTAAAATTGTTTTTCTGTAAATTGTCTCAGGTCTCTTTTTAAGAACTAGGGAGAAACAAATTACTGCTCAAAATCAATAATGAATTGTCCAGGAAACCATTGCCTCTTGTCATGGGAGACCGTAGGTCCCACACCTCTTCTGTGGCCGTGCTTTTGGGACTCCTCTCTAAAGAAATGGCCGACACCCTGTTATGTCACTATGAGTGCAAGGCTGGAGTCTTCTGCCAAGCGGTTATGTGTCACACACGACAGGTCAGATGGGACAATGGGACATTGCCTGGTTGATTAACTCTGAAGGCAGGTTTGACTTGATATTGAACTTTAAGTGTGACAGGTGGATAATGGGCATCAGGATCATCTGAGGAACTTACTTAAAATGCACAATCCCGGGCTTCCCTCCTAGAGGTTTTGACTTACTGTGTCTGCTGTGGGACCAAGGAATCTGCATATCACGAAGCATCCTCACTTGTTTTAGTCTAGTGGTTCATGGGCCAGACTTGGAGCAGTAGTGCCTCACAGGGTGGGGCGGATTCAAAGAGACAAGGGCTGGTGCACTAGCAGAAGGAAAAGCTCGAATCATGGTAATGGGCCAGGATGGGTGATAGACCGGGAGGCGAACGTGTGGATACCATGTATGTTGAGGGCATTTTTCCTACTGTCCGTGCCACCTGTATATCCATCCACGTAAACACCGGAGTCCCAACTGTGTGTAGCTGCTTTGCCACGTGCCAAGGATTCTAAAACAGAGCGGCCACGTTCTTCCAGCAGTAGCACGTTGCTGAGAAGGGAGAGGCTGATGTGTAGACACACAGGACTTCTGGAGTGTAGCCGGTATTCTGACAGAACCATACTTGGGGTATATCCATTAGGGAATGTTAAGGGTAGGATGAGGAAGCAGAGGGATTCTGAAACAAAGTTGTGCAGATATTTTTCTTGGAAGTTTTTGACATTGTACAAGGCGGTGATTTAGCTTGAGATTCCCCACAGTGACTTTTGCAATAACATTTAATTTTTATTGGGTGGTTTGCTTGTGTTCTATCTGCCTTTTGGCTGCTTAACTAAGTGAACTGTATAAATATAGGGACTAGGTGTGTCTTGAGATTTTTCTAGGTGGTTCTGGAACTTGAAATTAAAAAAAAATCTCTTCTTTTTGAAGAGAGAGAAAATGCAGTGGGGGAGGGGCAGGGAGAGAGAGAGAGAATCTCCAGCAGACTCCACACTGAGCATGGAGCCCAACGCAGGGCTTGCTCTCAGGACCAGGAGACCATGACCTGAGCTGAAACCAAGAGTCCAGTGCTTAACCAACTGAGCCACCCTGGGGCCCCTATTCTCTATTTATTAAAAACAAAATGAACATTCTTTATGGGAAAGAGACACTTAATAAATAGTAAGCTTTTCAATAACCTCGCTGCTATTTATTTTCTTGTAAATCTGGTTTCTGTGGTCATCAAACAAGTTGAGGTTAAATGTCAGGTAACCTCCTTACTCAACTCCTGTCACCAGTTCTGCCATGTCTGAGCTCTAGTTCTCTCTACCTTGCATGTCTTCTCTAACTGCATCAAATAGGATGGTGGATGGATCCATCTCAGGATGCTGCTTAATTTACTCTTAACTTAGAACCAGAGCTAAAATGCTCAACCTACTTGTCCTTGCCTACAACCTAAAGCCTTGAATGTTGTTGGATTCCTCTGCACTCAGCCACATTAAGCTCCGTGCCTTTGATGTAGCTTAAAGGCGGACTTAACCAAGTGGTATTGCCTCCCGCTGATATTTAGGTGAAAGCCAACACCATAAAAATGAACGTTTTGCTGAGAGGGCTCGCTCTACTACCTGCAAGCCCAGCTAATCATGCTGCCAAATTGGTCAAAGAATTGGCTTGAGAATTGCAAAGTGTGTTCCTCTGGCAGAGGAATGGAGCCCAGATCAATCTCCCGGGGCTCCCTAACTAAAATGTAGTAGACATGTCAAACTCGTTAATTTGGAAACTTAAAGAACTCTCTTAATTTGCTATATTATGAAAGCAATTTGGTTAAGAAATGAAAAACAATGATGAATCTTTGACTTTTTAAGCCTTACCTTATTTCTCCATTAGCCCACCCACCTGGATTTCTAGGAAACAGTACTCACTGTTGTTCTAAGAGATCCAACAGTGCAGCAGATATTTCAAAGTATGTAATTGTGTTGACACATACATTCTCTGCCCAAGAGTAAGATTGCGGAAAGATTTGGCAATCTGGATTACACAGAGACATCATTAAATTATATTTACAAATCTCTGTGGGGCAATCAGAGCATGTTAAGAGCTATAATGGCCACAGAATTAGACATGGCTTTTGTCCAGCAGAGTCACTTCTGTGGGCCTGTTACAGACAAACTGGCCACCAGAAGATACCCAGGGCTCTCCTTTGCAGGATGCATGTTTTCTTTAGATTCTCTTAGGTATAATGTAAGATGTTTTTCTTTGTGAGTCAAGTGAGACTATTTTTCAAGAAGTTAATGTGGACTTCTGTGCAATGATATCATAAAACGATGTGATCTAAGAAACCATTTGAATGCATGCATCCCTTTTACCACAGTTCTGAGATGGTGAGCATCCTCTAAGAGTGGCTTAAACCTTTCCAGTAACGGGAAACTCACTATTTCAAAAAGACACTTCATGTAAACTTTGTATTGTCCTAGTCAATAGCTGTCTCCTCAGTATAATAGTTTTTCCACTTCCTTAAAAATTCTTTTTTTTTTTTAAAGATTTTATTTATTTATTTGACAGAGAGAGACATAGCAAGAGCAGGAACACAAGCAGGGGGAGTGGGAGAGGGAGAAGAGAAGCAGGCTTCCCGCCGAGCAGGGAGCCCGATGCGGGACTCGATCCCAGGACCCTGGGATCATGACCTGAGCCACAGGCAGACGCTTAACGACTGAGCCACCCAGGCGCCTTCCTTAAAAATTCTTGATCCTTGCTAATTCTTGTAGAGCGGGGGTTGGAAAACTTTTTCTGAAAGAACCAGATAGTAAATATTTTTGGCTCTGAGGACATGGTCTTTGTCACCCCTGCCCCACTCTGCTGCAATAGTTCAACACATGAGAGTGGCTGTATTCAGTTCAACTCTATTTACCAAATGAGATGGCTGGCTCATGGGCCATCGTTTTCTGGCTTCTGTTAGAGCTGTATAGAACCTAGGTGAATTACTATGAATGTGAGTTACTTAAACTTTAAATTCCAGGCTGGTTTCCACCTGTTCTGCTTGAGGAATTATTGGAATGTCCATGTAAAGTCGTTATGTCCTAGAAATGAATGTCTAAGTAGAACTATCTCCTGTTCTAAATGTGCATGGTATTCGTATGGACTGTAAGGTAGTTTTCTCTTTTTCCAGAGGGGGTGATTTTAATACGTAATTTTTAATGTCCGGAAGCGGTAACTTCAAGAAGGTGCTTTTAAAGGTGTTTGATCATTTAGCTTTTCCAGTTGAGAGTTGGCAATGTGGAGATGAGGAAGATGCAGCTGGGCAAAAGTCTCTGCCCCTCCCAAAGTGCAGAATATGTTTATGGTTCTGAATACAATCATCCTTTGAGAGCTATGGATCATAGTTTAGATGGATTCACAGGATAGCTACATGAAGCCTTGCTCACATGCTTTTTTCCCCTTTCCTCTTGCCCTTTGGGTTTTCTTCTTTACTGATTAACATCCTCTGTAGGGCCATGGAAGTGCCAGAGTATTGACTGCTGGGCATAACAAACACCTACACCTACAGCTCAGAGGATCAAGAAACAGGTTCAGCCAGGAGTCAGAGTCTATCACACTGCAGAAGCAGGTAATATTAAGCACAGAACTTGCTTCATTTTTAAGATTTTGCATTATATATGGTAAGAGCACTGCTGTTGTTAAAAAAAAAATACTGGTCTGAGTCCAAAGTAATTAAATGAAAGGTTTCAGAACATTTTAAGTAATGGTTATTAAGCCAGTCTTGACCTCAGTCATGCACCTGCTACTTAATTGATCAAATGCTCACTGGCAAGCTCTGTCTCATCTATATTTCAAGTGATTTTGCCCTAATCATCCACTGGCCTTTTCTTGGCATTTTCCTCCAAAGAGGAAGAGTACAGAAGAGAAAGTAAAAACTCAGATTTGCCGGGAGAAATAGTTCCTGATTAAAATGAGCTTATGTATTTGGGGGAGATGGTTCTTGTTTCTTGTTACTGAAAGTGTGGTTTGCCTCACTAAGGAGTTTGTTAGAAATGCATCTTCTCAGTCCTAACCCCGTATCTTTTGATTCAGAATCTCACTTTTCATAAGACCCCTACGTGATTCGCAGGCCCCTTAAAGTTTGAGAGCCACTGGTTTCATTTACAGCCCTCTTCGTAGAGGTGACACAGCAAGGTTATCTTTGTTTCAAAATGCCCATATTTACAAAGAGCCTGAGTTGTTTTTAGGGAGATAAGGTGGAAGAAGGAAGTCATACTTCCCACGGCATTGAGACTTTGCCTCCAAATCTACAAAATACGATTATTCTGAGTGCCCAAGTTACAAGTCCTCTCATCACTCTGGTATGTGGACCTTTCTCATTTTCTAAATAAGCATTGAATGGTATACATTTCCCTCTAACCACCAGTTTTGGTTGTTTTCATTTGCATGCATTTCAAAATATTTTTTACAATTTCCCTTGTGAGTTCTTCTTTGACCTGTTGATTACTTACAAGTATGCTGTTTAATTTTGAAATATTTGGGGATTTACTGATTTCCAGTTTGATTCCACTGTAATCAAAGAACACTCTGTATGACTTCAGTAATTTTGAATTTGAATATTGTATGGTCTGTCTTGGTGAATGTTTCCTGTGCATGTAAAGAGAATATATGGTCTGCTCTTGTTGGGTGGAGCATTCAGTAAATGGCAATTAGGTCAAGTTGGTTGATGGTGTTGTTCAGGCCTCCGTATCTTTACAGCTTTCTGTTTACTCGTTCTGATGATTACTGGATGTTGAACTCTCCAGCAATAATTATGGCTTTGTCCACTTCTCTTTTCAGTTCTATCATTTTTTTCTTGTAGTATTTGAGAATACACATTTAGGATTGTTATGTGTCTTAATGAACTGGACTCTAACATTTATGAAATGTACTTTTTTTTTTTTTTTAATCCCTGGTCATATTCTTTGTTGTGAAGCCATCTTTTTTTTTTTTTTTTTTTTTTAAGATTTTATTTATTTGTGTGAGAGAGAATGAGAGACAGAGAGCATGAGAGGGAGGAGGGTCAGAGGGAGAAGCAGACTCCCTGCTGAGCAGGGAGCCCGATGCGGGACTCGATCCCGGGACTCCAGGATCATGACCTGAGCCGAAGGCAGTCGCTTAACCAACTGAGCCACCCAGGAGCCCTTGTTTTTTTTTTTTTTTTTTAAACAATCTGCAATCTCTGCCTTTTAACTGGAGTGTTTAGACCATTTGCATTTAATATGATTTATGGCCTTGCTTGACTTTAAATCTACCATCTTGCTATTTATTTTCTATTTGTCCCATCTGTTCTTTGTTCTCCCACCGCCCCCCTTCTTTGCCTTCTTTTGGATTGTGTATTTTTTATGATTTTATCTCTATTACTGGCTTATACCTTTATTTTTTTGGTAATTCCTATAGGATTTGCAGTTATCACATTGTACATTTAAATAATGTTTTACCACTTCATGTGTACTGTAAGAACTTTACAGTGTTTACCTCAGTTTCCCCCTTTTGTCCTTTGTACTATTGTTGTCATTCATATTACATCTACGTGTTACAAATCCTTTAATATCCTATTTTTTTACATTTTAAGCAGTTAATTATGTTTTAAAGAAATTTTTAAAAAGTTTTGTATTTATCTACATATTCTTTCTCATGTTCTTTGTGTAGATCTAAATTTCCATTAGAACTATTTTCCTTCTATTTGAACTTTTTTTTAACATTTCATATAATATAGGTGTATTGGTGATAGATTCTTTTGGCTTCTATTGTCAGAAAAAGTATCTCCATTTTTTGAAAAAATTTCACTTTCAACATCTAATTCAATTTGGCAGCATTTTTTTTTTTTTTTGCACTTTAGAAATATTCTATTGACTTCTACCCTCAATGGGTTGATGAGAAGCCATCATTTTTATCATTTGTTCTTAAAGTTATAGAGGCTAAAAGTCTGAAACCAAGGTGTCAGGGAGGCTGAGCTCTCTCTCTGTCTCTCTGAAGATACTAGGAGAGACTCTGTTCCATGCTTTTTTCTTAGCTTCTGGCAGTTCTTGGCATCCTGTGGCTTGTAGAAGTATCACCCTAGTCTCTGCCTCTGTCATCATGTGGCCTTCTGTTTGTTTTGCGTCTCTTCACATCTTCTTACAAGGACATTAGTCATATTGGATTAAAGGTCCACCCAACTCTGGTATGACCTTGTCTTAACTAGTTATAACTGCAATGACCCTATTTCCAAATAAGATCACATTCTGCAGTTCTGGGAAGGACATGAATTTTGGGGGGATACTATCCAATACATTTGGCAACTGTGAGTCCTCAGAGTTCCTCTGATCCTTTGAAGCTGTGAAACAGAGGAAAAGGACCTCTCATCAGGTATTACTCTTGGTAAGGAAATTCTTTATGCCGAAACAAGACCAGTTTCAAAGATACCACCTGCTTCATTTCCAGACTTCTCCTTTACTTGGGAGCCACCTACCCAGCAATCTCTTGGTGTTCTTTTATACACAGTGCACTCAAAATTTCATCTTCATAACTATTTCTGCACTCATTCCCTTTGAAGGCTCACTGCACTGGAGAACAGGGAGGAAGTCTCATCTAGAATTTCTCTCCATCCTTTCCACAACCTTGGTCGTAACTGCTGGTCACTACTCTCTACTCGGCTACAGTGGCCATTCTCTGAAGGTTCCCGGAGTTTAGAATCTCACTGGCAATTACTTTTGCAAGTTTCCTTTGTGACATATTTCCTTAGAAGTGGCTCCTTTTCCAGATCAGAGTTCCACAGACAGACGAGAAACAGAATCCTGGCAAATTACTCTTTCTGGTTGGAGAAGAATGCTCGTGCATGGGGAAGACACCAGCCAAATATCTAACATTTTTCACAACCCATTCACGTATTGCCTTACAGAGTTCTGTAGCTCAGCTGCTTTTTCCGAAAGCTGATCATCTGTGCAGGTTCCTGCATCTCTGGGAATTCATCTTGCGAACACGAATGCCAGTAGAGTGGCCACCACACTTACCTAAGTGCTGATCCCACTGCCATGCCGGGAGCTGAACAACGGCATGGTGATTCTCACTGAAGGCTATAAATTACTGGTAGAAGCAGAAACAGATTGAGTGTATCTGGGCTGAGCACTCACCACCAGGCGTTTTTGTAAAGACCAAGAAATTCATCTGCGTTTCTATGAGGTCCTTGCAGGACCTTACTAGATTTGCATTTTGGAAAAGGGCCCTCCCGACAGAGTTTGCAACCAAGCCTATTTAAAACAAGATCAACAAGACCCCTGTCTTCCCTCCTCTGCCTTGTGGTCTTTGTGTGTTAATTTTGACTTCTTTTGAATAGCTGTGGTGGTAGTGGCTAGAAGGTGAAACTTTGGGATACTTTAGAAGGGTTGGTCATGGGAGGCCAGTTGCCAAGCCTGACACATTAGGAAACCACAGGCTTCGGGTCAGGCTGTGCCCAGCAGTTTTGTTCTCTAGTCTCGTCTTTGAGTGAACCGCAAAGCCCCTCTCCCTCTCTGCACCCACCTCCCACGTGCTTACGTGCGCAGCAGGAGGTGGAGCCCACGTACCCTTCTGTTTGCTCACCTTGTCCACAGGTGCATCAGCGCTCTGAGGCGAGGCCACGTGGCAGTGGTGGAGTAGAGGTGTCTTAGGTCAGACCAACACAAATCGTCTGTTTACTTATCAGTGCCTCCCACTAGAGCGAGAGCTTTTAAGAGCAGAAACTGTAATTCCTGTGTATCTTTAAGCACATAGCCTGGCACATGATAGCCATTGAACTCTCTTCCGAGTGGTTAAATGGTACAAAGAAGGCTTCCCTTTTTTCAGAATATCCCTCTCCCTGCTGGCTTTGGGACTCATTCAGTGAATCAGGAGGTACCCCCTGAATGACATGTTTTTTAAGTCCCTCGTGACCATGTAAGTATCCTCAACACTAGCAGTACCTTCAAACTTGCCAGGAGCCTGTGTCCCTAGGGAGGTTATACATTGCCACAGAATAATTCCCCCAGATGAGTTTTGCCAGATGGTTCCTTGAGCAACTGAAAGTAGAGGGGACCTGTCCGAGCATGAATGAAAAACATGCAAGCTCTATGCTGTAGACAGTTCAAATTCAGCCACCGCGCCGCATGCTGAAATCCAGAGCACTTTGTTTCTAGTTTGGGTTCTGCCACTAACTAGCTGGTGACCTTGGACTTAACCTTTCTAGGTCCCAGTTGCCTCATCAGTAAAACACATGCTCCTTAAGGTTCTTCTAACTCTGAACTCTTGGCTCGAATTTGCTTTTGAAATTTAAATAAAAGACATGTTATATGGGAGGAAACAAATCAGATTTTATTTTATTTTATTTTTTAAAGATTTTATTTATTCATTTGAGACACAGAGATAGAGAGAGAGAGAGAGAGCATGAGCAGGGAGAGAGGCAGAGGGAGAGGGAGAAGCAGGCTCCCCGCTGAGCAGGAGCCCGATGCGGGGCTCGATCCCAGGACCCTGGGATCATGACCTGAGCTGAAGGCAGACGCTTAACCATCTGAGCCACCCAGGTGCCCCAACAAATCAGATTTTAAAAGTGTGAAGTAAAAGAACAAAGAAGTCCATTTTAGATAACCTCCATTCTTGTTTTTAAGAAACCAGAATTTCAAAAATTTTTATGCTGGCGTGATTAAACTGAACCTAATGGAATTGACACAGAAAAATGCAGAATTATTGGGGCGCCTGGGTGGCTCAGTTGGTTAAGCGGCTGCCTTCAGCTCAGGTCATGATCCCAGGGTCCTGGGATCGAGCCCCACGTCGGGATCCCTGCTCAGTGGGGAGTCTGCTTCTCCCTCTCCCTCCGCTGCTCCCCCTGCTTATGCTCTCTCTCTCTGTCAAATAAATAAACAAAATCTTTAAAAAATGCAGAATTATAATTGATTTGACCCCTTTCCTGAGTATCTTTGTCAGCCTGCATATGGATTAAAGGAATCCGAGTAGAGTGAGGAACACCATTTTCCTACCCTGACTTTGCGGCTGGGTGACCTTGGGCAAGTCACTTAACTCTCCTGAGCCATAGTGTTTTCACACGTAAAAATAGAATGCCCAATGAATAAAATTTACAAGTCAAAGTAAAAGTTTGGAATGGATCAAAAACTTTTCTGTGAAATGGCCATTATCTTAACGGGGCCTCTCAAAATGTGTTTTCCTTGCCTAGTGCTGTAAGTAGTGGGTGGAAAATCTCCAGTAAATTTTGTAAAATTTGTATTTACATGTATATTCTTTCTCCCTGGGTCAATAGTGCCAGCAAATCTGAACAGCAATGGTACGTTTTGTTTGTGTGGTCAATTTGACCTCTGCCATTTAACACTAAAGTTATAGTGTAAAATGATATCCTCTTCAAGATTCAAACTTTCTCCTCTTATTTAAGGGTTTTCTCTGTAACATTTCTTAAGGACCATCTTTGGATTACTTATACACACAGCTGTTTTATGAGACTACGTTGGAGCTTATGACTCAGATTACTGTTACCAAAATGTTTGTGAAATCACTTCTTAAGTCATATATTTGCATCATGTACAACCTGTCTGACAATCAAAACATTCTGCCCTTCAGCACTTGGCTGGTCATTATAGTAAGTTTTCCAGTAGAGTGTTCCAACCTAATATAATTGGGCAGTAGACAGAAGGAGCACATTATATTATTTTAAAGTAGAATTCCAAGTGCATTTCTTTCTTTGTAAGATTGAGAAGGACATATTATATTCTGTAATAGACTCAGTGTGATCAATTAATAGCACAGAAAATTCCAGTACCGCTGAGGGATCACCACGCCCAGCCGTGGTTGATGTTTATTGGAGGCAGTGGGTGGAAGAATGGATTGGGCCAGGGCACAGAACCAGCCAGGGAAGTGCTGGGCCACAGGCGCTGTCTCTCTCCGTCTTAGGCACCCACTGACACTGGTTCTCCTTTGTTTGCTCTTGGCCAACCCTCAGGGCCCATGTCAAATTGTACCCCTTTCATTAAGTCTTTACTGGGCTCTTCCGAATAGACTCCAACTCCCTTTCCTTGAAGTCTTTTTTTTTTTTTTTTTTTTTTTAAGATTTTATTCACTTATTTGACAGAGAGCACAAGCAGGGGGAGCGGCAGAGGGAGAGGGAGAAGCAGACTCCACACTGAGCAGGGAGCCCGATGCAGGGCTCGATCCCAGGACTCCGGGATCATGACCTGAGCTGAAGGCAGACGCTTAACTGACTGAGCCACCCACGAGCCCCTCCTTGAAGTCTTTATAGCATTTTCTGATTGCTTAGTTGTCATTTGTTCTTTGCTGCCCCTACTTGTCTGTAACCTTCTTGGTGGTAAGAACAGTGTCTCCCTCTCCTTGTATTCATTACAGGAAAGAGGATGTCCTTCATTAGGATGTGAGCAGCCAGGTCTTAATGAAATGTTCTATTTTTCAAAGGACATGTCCAGGCCTATCCAGTGACCTCCTGGGTCGACAGTTTTATTCAAAGTTCCTGGTTTGTTTTAATAATGAGTTGTCTCTCCCAGTGTTTCTGAGCATCTCTTGCTAAGGTGCTGTGTGTGGGATTCTAACTCTTATGCAATAGTTCTTGCCCCTCAGAGTTTACAACATGTCAGGGCAGATAAGATAAATACATAATAAAAGGCAGGACATAAATATGTTCTAAATGCTAGCTGAATGAAACAGTCAATAGAGACTGTCGAAATGTCCATGTAATCCATGGCACACCAATATCCTTTCCAGTTCTAAACATTATAGTGTCTACAACAATTCTGATTGAATCAAAATATCTAGCTCAGTGTGCCTGAGCGTGTGTCCATCCGTTTTCAGTGTTTCTCCAGTGGCCATGAGGTCCTAGCAAAACATTGACTGTGCATCCATATTCTCACAGTTCCCCCTTAGGGGGTACACTGTGAGGTGACAGGGGACTCTTGGTAGTTGGCTGGATGGGGAAGCTGCCTGGGTGCACAGTTGTGTGGCCAGCTGAAGTCTGTTGTGCAGTCATGGCATCCTGGGAGCCTGGAAGAGAAGCCTCTGAACAACTGAGAGTCAGCCACAGCCCGTAAAATGTGACCTAGTGCGACAGGCCCTGCCTCCCATCTGACCCCTAAAGCCCCACATGTGTTTGCACCCCATGCTCTGCTTTGCAGATATTCCGAAAGTGCCGGATAAATAGGTTGGCTTTTAGAAACCCATGTTGTGAGGTACAAAGCCTACATCTCAAAAGCAAATTTAGAACTTGGAAAAAGTTCGCCGATATTTTCGGCTTCCACTCTCTGCAGCCAACCCCAGGGGAGGAATAATATAAAAGAATCTCAAAGAAATGAAAGCACAAGACACCCCTTTACTTTGAAACAAGAGGACCATAACTCTTCATTTTGAAAAGTAATGATAAAAGTTCCATGTTTTTACAGACAATAATGGTTCTCTTCTAGATGATTTTATTTTTAAAAATTTGCAAAGGAGGGAGGGCACTCTTATGGGAATAAAAACAAAACAAAACAAAACAACCCCACAAAAAAACCCCCACCAAAACCAAAAAGTATTTTTTCTGGACAGGAAAACATCCACATTTTCTTTTGTGTTCCAGACTTTTACCCTCATCCTTTTAAAACAGCATGCAAAATGAAGGCTAGTGGGTTTCATGCAAAAAGTCCCCATATGCTGCAGGGGACACTTTGCCAGATAAGAAAGGCCGGTTTGTCATCTTTGACAAGCAAATTGGTTCACTCATGTGTCTGCACAAACTCTAATGGACTCAGAGGGCTATTCACTAGGCCCTTGTGTCTGAAAAGTGGGGACCCTGTCCCTCCATTGTAAGAAAATGGCAGGTTCCGATGGATGTGCAGGTGTGGCCTCTTGGCCCTGCTTAAAGGAAAAATCTGTTCTAGAGAATGTAGAGCAAATACTACAAGGCCCCCCTGCACGGCGACCTTCTCTGTGCCCACCCTCTTGGCTCTCACCGATGGCCGATTACAACTGAACGACAAGGCTGGGTATCTTGTGGATCTGGACCGGGAGAAGCCAGAGGTAAAACTTGGGGTCAAGCGTGTGTGTCCTGCGTTCAGTCCCAGTCCTGTAAACAAACACAGCTGTTGAGTGAAGGATCTGTCCTCAGAAATGGTGAAAAAAAGAAAAAGGAAAAAAAAAAAAAGAGAGAGAAATCACGCTGCCCTGCCAGAGAGCCCGTGGCAGGGGAGAGGCGTTCTATGTCAGGGCGCTGCAGGGGTGGGGGGCGTGGGGGGCAGGCGGTCCTCAGCAGGGCTGTGATGGGTGGGGGGAAGGGTGGGGGGATAGAACTGCTGTGTCTTCCAGGATGAGCTGGGTGTGAGGAGAGACAGTTCTGTGTTTTCAGCTGAGGCAGTTAAAGTATTTAGAATGATTAGTGTGGGAAGGCTTTGGGGGGAAAGGGAGTTCTGAAATTTCATCTGCTTTCCTCAGATTTAACCTCTGTTTAATATACAAGCCCCGGGCTTTCCTCTTCTGGAGGCGATGGAAGGCAAGTTTTATCTTTCTCTACTTATTCTCGTTTTTAAGATCCTCTGCAGTTTTGGGAAGAGGACGTCAGAAGTTCATGGGCCCGGCAGCTTATATCTATCAGTTATTCCTGCTAAGAATAAGTCTTGGACCACACTCCTGTTTCTTTGTTCCTAGCTGCCCAAATGGAGGCTTACGGTATGGTCTCTCTCGTGCACGGAGCATGCCCCTGTGACGGGCCCACCCTTGGCATGTTGGTTGTGTGCTCCCTGATGACCTGTTGCAGAGAGGTCAGATTTCTGCATCGGGGTGAAGTCGGGGTCTTGTCACCCAGCATGTCCCTACTGCTGGAGCCTGAGTGGCAGGGAAGAGCCAAGCCGGGGGGCGGGGGGGGGGCATCATTTTGTGCGTGAAGACCTTGCCACCTTGGCCACGGACAGCTCGAGGGGTTCTATTCAGGCCTTCGCTTATTTAATAGATACTTATGAAATACTGTGTGCAGGTAATGAGTTGACTTCAAGACCAAGTCCTCTCTCAACAGCGGGAGGCTCATGAGAAGTTTGAATTTTGTCTCCTTCCCCACCGGTCTTCCCTCTTCCTCCAACCTGCCCTGTGGTTTTCAATGAGTCCCTGTCCTGAGCTCTTGGTTTTAAACTGGGAGTGTAGGTTGCACTTTGAAAATGTTTGACTTGAATAAGCTGAGTCCCCTCCAGCGTGCATATCCAGGCTTCTTCCTTAACGGCTCCCTGGAATGGTTAAGAAGGATCCCCTGGTGTTTCATGACTGGTTTTGTGGAGACCAGCTTGGAACACATACTGCTGTGGTGAGCGGGACCACTGCACTCTGGGGCTGTGGCGACTCTGACCATGGGCTCCACCTTCATGATGGTTTGGTCGAACACACAATAAATGCCTTGTTTCACTCTCACTGGTGTGTAGCTCATTCCCTTTCATTATAAATCTGTCCTCCTAACCGATGGTGGCTGATAAAATATTCCTGGAATGGACCAGTCTTGAGACTTGAAAGCCTCAAATTTCCCCACAATTGTTTCCTGCACCTCCCTCCTGACTGGTTAAGTTAGTTGGTTGGCACAGGGATGTCTGGGGGTTGGGGCTTTATTTCTCAAAAGGCCACACTAGTTTACCCCCCATGGGGAAACCCCATTATATTCAACCGTATCTCTTGTTTTGCCTCTTCTCAGGACTGTAGGAGGGACAGGGCATGATTGCACCAACTCTCACCATTCCAGGTTAAGAGGGGGAAAAAAAAATCCCTCTCCTTTCTCGAGAAAACAAGCAATTTGGCTGGTCAATACTTGCTTGGTTCGGTTGGGTTAATTCTGTCCCATGATCCCACCTAATAGTAACAACTATGTATGTTATAAGCCTGTCAGAAGCACACTTTGACCAAAGTACATTCCTCACCTCGTGAGCATTAGCACCTCCCAAGGTGACAGATCCCGATTCCTGGTGTCTCAGTAAGTCACTGACCCTTGTTCGGGACACACTGGCAGGTGGCTAGGATGCATCGGGTTGCTACTGTAACAAGTCACTGCAAGCTTATTCTCATGGTTCTGCAGTAGACCAGAGGTTGGATGTGGGTCTCCCTGGGTTAATTTCAAGCTGTTAGCCAGGCGGTGTTTATTCAGGAGGCTGTCCAGGGAAAATACATTTCCTTGCCTTTTCCAGCTTCTAGAGGCCTCCTTCATTCCTTGGTTTATGGCCCCTTCCTCCATGTTACACTACACCCAGCAGTGTAGGGTCTTTGTCACATCTCCCTCTGTCCCGTACAAGGCCCCCTGAGGTTACTTGGGGCCCAGCTGCATAATCAGAGATTATCTCCCCGGCTCAAAACCCTACTTAATCACACCCTCAAAATCCCTTTGGCCATATAAAGTAACATATTTCCTGGTTCCAGGGGTTAGGACCTGAGCATTTTTTGCAGGGGGGGGGGGCACTATTCTGACTGCTGTAGTAAGTTTGATGCCTTTATGATTTACATTTTTTTAAGTGGGAGATTCCTTCTGCATGTAGTATATGCTTCTGTTTTTTTTTTTTAAGTATAATTTTTTTAATTATATTAGTCACCATATAGTACATCATTGGTTTTTGATGTAGTGTTCCATGATTCATTGTTTGTGTATAACACCCAGTGCTCCATGCAATATGTGCCCTCCTTAATCCCCATCACCGGGTTCACCCATCCCTCCACCCCTCCCCTCTAAAATCTTCAGTTTGTTTCCCGGAGTCCATAGTCTCTCATGGTTCGTCTCCCTCTCTGATTCCCCCTCCCCTTCATTTTCCCCTTCTTTCTCCTAATGTCTCCATGCTATTCCTTGTGTTCCACAAATAAGTGAAACCATATGATAATTGTCTTTCTCTGACTTCTTTCACTTAGCATAATCTCCTCCAGTTCCATCCATGTTGATGCAAATGTTGGGTATTCATCCTTTCTGATGGCTGACTAATATTCCATTGTATATATGGATCACATCTTCTTTATCCATTCATCTGTTGAAGGGTATCTCGGCTCCTTCCACAGTTTGGCTATTGTGGACATTGCTGCTATGAACATTGGGGTACATATGGCCCTTCTTTTCATTACATCCCTATATCTTTGGGGTTAATACCCAATAGTGCAATTGCTGGGTCATAGGTAGCTCTATTTTTCACTTTTTTTTAGGAACCTCCACACTGTTTTCCAAAGTGGCTGTACCAGCTTGCATTCCCACCAACCGTGTACGAATGAGGGTTCCCCTTTCTCCACAACCTCTCCAACATTTGTTGTTTCTTGCCTTGTCAATTTTTGCCATTCTAACTGGTGTTAGGTGGTATCTTGATGTGGTTTTGATTTGAATTTTCCTGGTGGCTAATGATGATGTACATTTTTTCATGTGTCTGTTAGCCATTTGTATGTCTTCTTTGGAAAAGTGTCTGTTCATGTCTTATGCCCATTTTTTGACTTGATTATTTGTTTTTTGGGTGTTGAGTTTGAGAAGTTCTTTATAGATCTTGGATACCAAACCTTTATCTGTAGTGTCATTTGCAAATATCTTCTCCCATTCCGTGGGTTGTCTCTTTGTTTTGTTGACTGTTTCCTTTGCTGTGCAGAAGGTTTTTATCTTGGTAAAGTCCCAGAAGTTCATTTTTGCTTTTGTTTCCCTTGCCTTTGGAGACACGTTTTGAAAGAATTTGTTGTGGCCGATGTCAAAAAGGTTACTGCCTATGTTCTCCTCTAGGATTTTGATGGATTCCTGTCTCACATGGAGGTCTTTCATCCATTTAGAGTTTATCTTTGTGTATAGTGTAAGAGAATGGTCGAGTTTCATTCTTCTGTATATAGCTGTTCAATTTCCCAGCACTATTTATTGAAGAGACTGTCTTTTTTCCATTGCATGTTTTTTCCTGCTTTGTCGAAGATTAGTTGACCATAGAGTTGAGGGTCCATATCTGGGCTCTCTGTTCTGTTCCATTGGTCTATATGTCTGTTTTTGTGCCAGTACCATGCTGTCTTGGTGAGCACTGCTTTATAATAAAGCTTGAAATCAGGCAACGTGATGCCCCCAGCTTTGTTTTTCTTTTTCAACATTTGTTTGATGATTTGGGGTGTTTTCTGGTTCCATACAAATTTTAGGATTGTTTTTTCCAGCACTTTGAAAAATGTCATTGGTATTTTGATCGGGATGGCATTGAAAGTATAGATTGCTCTGGGTAGCATAGATATTTTAACAGTGTTTATTCTTCCGATCCATGAGCATGGAATTTTTTTTTTTTTTTTAAAGAAGGAAAGAAGATCCTATGGAGAGTTTTGATGATTATATCTTATTTGCAGGTTTGGAGTGATTTTACAATCTACTTTAATGATCCAAATAAAGTAGTTTATCAGAAATCATTAATTAGAAGGTATGTAATGACAGATTATTTCCTTGTGCCTAAATGTAGGCTTGCTGTGTTTAGAATAATGTATACAAATAAAATGAGTATATATTTTGATGGCATATCCTCTATGCAGGAGACTTTTCAGGGTGACATGTATAAAGATATTTTAGATACTATCCCTACCCTATTGGTGAGGTTGCTGTCCCATTTTGAAGACTTTTTAAAGTCCAAACAAGAGCAAAAAAGATACCTTCAGACAATTAGAAATCTCCCAATAAAGAACAAACCAAAAGGGTATGAAACTAGCATAGTATGGTGGACCACTGAATGATGTGGGGGCTAGGGGTGCCAATCCCTCTGTGCCATCAAAAATCCATGTAGAACTTTTTGACTCCCCCAAAACTTAACTACTTTACCAATAACATAAACAGTTGATTAACACATATTTTGTATGTTGTAGGTATTATATACTGTATTCGTACAATAAAGTAAACTGGAGAAAAGAAAATGTTCAGAAAATCATAAGGAAGAGAAAATACATTTACAGTACTGTATTTATAAAAAAAAAATCCAGGTTTAAGTGGATCCATACAATTCAAACCTGTGTTGTTCAAGGGTCAGCTGTATTTGGAAGATGTTTTTATGCTTATTGTGCTTATTAGAGAAGATAACAGTAAACTTTGAGCCTCTTTTGAAACAGAGCAGTTATTTGTGAACTGCCTGATCATCAGGGTACCCAGGGAGCTTTGTAAAGTGTAGAGTTCTGAGTCCCACCCTGGAGATTCAGATTCCATAGGTTTGGGGCAGGGGGTACTCATAAAACTCAGTTCTCAGCTGTTTTTCTCCCAGATACAAAGCTAATTACAAAATTTGTTTTATTTGTTAGATGAAAATTTAACAGTTAGTGTATGGCACATATTTTCTACCTGATAGTCATAATTATTTTAATTTCCCGATCTCCTAATTCCAACATCCCAGCCCTATCTGAGTGTCATCCTGATACTTGCTCTGTCTCTTCCAACTGTGTTTTTTTTGTTTTGACCTTTTAGTATGCCTTGTAACTTTTTGTTGAAAGACAGACATGATGTACTGGATAAAAGGAACTTCAGTAAACAGATCCTCAGTAATGTGGTGGTGAGGTGTTGGGGCAGGGACACCTCATTCTATGGTCCTAAGACTAGGTCTCAGTCTTTTAGTGAGCTTGTGCTCCTGGGCTCTGAACGTCACCAGTGCTTCTCAGTTTTTTTCTCTGCTTAGGTGGGATACGATGGCTAGAGGGGCTGGAGTTGGTATTTCCTTTGTCCCAGGTTGGTTGGGCTCTCATGAAGTAATTTCTCATGAGTGCAGGCCTTAAGAAGAGAGTGCTCTAGGGACGCCTGGGAGGCGTAGTTGGTTAAGTGTGGGACTCTTGGTTTCAGCTCAGGTCATGTTCTCCAGGTCATGAGATTGAGCCCCACATCAGGTTCCACGCTCAGTCGAGAGTCTGCTTGAGATTCCTTCTCCCTCTCCTCTTCCTCTGCCCCTCCTCCTTGTGCTCTCTCTCAAATAAATCTTAAAAAAAAAAAAAAAAAAAAAAGAGTGCTCTAGTACTTTGAAAGAGAATACTCATCTCAAAATAGTACTTTCCCCTGCTCCTCTTGGAAGCATAAGGGGATTTTTCTCTGATCTTCACTGTGAGAACCCAGTCAAATTCCTAAAGCAGGTAACATTCACAAAAGTATGGGGTTCCCTTGGAGTTGTAAATTCTCAGACTTGTCCACATGGAGCCTCCAGCAATCAGTCAGTTACAGTTCAGGTTCCTGGGTCCTGGCTCCCCTGGAGGTTTCTGCTCTGGTAAATTTTGAGTCTCTGTATCTGCCTGTCTGTGTCTCCAGTTTCTGGGGCAGGGCTTGTCCTGTGACCTCACTTCTTTGATGCCCCCTAAGAAGAGCTGTTGATTTTCCGTTTGTTCAGCTTTTTACTTGTTATGATACTTGTCAGGATGAACTGGTGACTTCCAAGATCCCAGTGCCAAACTGGGAACCAGAAGTGAAAATTACTCATGTCACTTGCACTTGGTGCCCTGCCTTCATCATAGCTGGGTTCTTCACATCTGCTTCCCGAGGCTGTCTTCTGGTCTGGTCTCCTGCACTGAACCCAGGTCTTCAGCCTCAAAGAGGCCTTACCTCAGGATCCTTGTCACCTGCGCTCACCATTCCCATTTTTCCTCCTGTTCTTGCTGATAGATGTTGCTCCTCTGGAAAAGCGTCACCCCAGCCCCTCACATCACCTTGTCACACCTCTTCATCCTGCTCAGGGGTCTGGCCGTTTCCTCTTTCATATTTCTACAGCTCCTCCAGGCTTGGCTACTTTTTTCTGTCTCAACATTTTGCAGTGCAAAGGAATATTTCTCCTTTGAACTCCTGCTACACTTTGTTCCTTTCTTGTTGAACTCATCACAGTCATGATGCTCTATGACATGTTATGGTCATTTGTTTCCTTTTCTCCACATTGTAAACTGTGCACATTGGGGGGCCTGAGAGTGGATCTCATTCATCGTTGTTACCCAGACCCCCAGCACCTGCATGGCAGGCTATCAATAAATCTGGTAGAAGCTTTATTGTACTGACTAGATAAAACAGTTCTAAAGGGATACACATGTCCTCCCCAAACCAAACAGACTGTGTAAGTACGAATGAGTTAGTACAGTAATGCGGATAGGAAAAACAAAACCAAAAACAAACAGAGTACTCAAATGTCCTGGGTCCCTCCCGAATTAGAAGAGAGAGTGGTTATAAGTAAAGGGAACCGAGCTCACTATTGGAAAGGGCTTACCGGCTCTTCATAGCCTACTTTTGCCAAAAAAAATGAGCACCCTGAGAACTGCTCAAGCCAGTGGTTCCCAAACTATGTACTGCATTAGAACCACTTGGAGAGCTTAAAAAAGCCTGATGCCCAGACTATACATCCTAAATCAGTCTTGGTGTCTGGGGCATCAGGCTCCGTTATAGATACCCTAGCAGATTCCTGTGTGCAGTAGAGTGGGAGAACCATGGATGTGTTGAGTTGGGGTCAAGTTCAGCACAGGTGTATGATCTTCACATCCCTATTGCCATGACCTCTGAAGGGTTTTTGTTTTTCTGCATTTTCTGGCCTTTGAATTTAAAACCCAAAGACTTATCTGGTAGGGTCACAGAGAGATCAAGCATGTGAAAATACTTAAGGTAGTTTCCATAAGAGTTATGGAATGTCAGGAAAACAACTTAGAAAGGATAATTTTTGAACTGTAATATATAATCACAATTATTTAAATAAGAAAAACAATGCAACATGGTTGATTTTTCTTGGATTTTTGAGGTATACCACCAAAGCATTTGCAGAAAAGATAAATTTGTATTTTTGTTTCCAATATTAATAACTGTATTTTCCTTTTGATTGTCTAGGACTTCCTAAGAGATTTTAAAAATATATTATTACAAAATACATAATAGCAACAATGGGCTCCTTCAAAGTAGCAATTTATGCAAATAGATTTTCTGCTGTTGAATCATTCTTGCATCTTGGAATAAACCTTTATAATATAATTATTCTAATAAACTGTTTTAGGATCTTTTGATATAGTCAAATGAGATTGCTATACATTTCCATTTCTTTTCTGTCATCCAATTTTGATATCAGGGTTATATAACCACTTATAGTGTGAACTTAATGAACTTGGAAGCCTTCTGCCTTTTTTTTTTTTTAAATGCATGGAACAGTTTTAATAATACAGTATAAAACATTTAAAATAAAAAAAGAAGCCACATCCTGTTTTTAAGTGGTTGAACATACTTTCAAGTGAATTGATATCTAAGTGCGTGTTCAGTGATGTGTGTATAGCTTACATCATTGTTAAATGCTAGGTCCTGGTGATTTGGTTCAAATAATAGTGAAAAGAAATGATCCCTTAAGGGAAGACAGAAACCACATGTAACAATTGGTTCTCTTCTCTCTGGGCCTGTGGCCCACTAAGGATCTAGTATCTGCAGAACTGGAAAAATCTTTTTTTTTTTTCACGTTTTGTCTGTCATCTGTGTCCTGGACATAGATTGGGACTGGCATGAAACCACAGAGGGAGAGACTGGATTTATGGATATAAATAGGTATACTTAGAGTCATTCTTCACGCCTCTGTTGATTTTCCAGTATTGTCCACACCCTTCTGGAAAGTTGCACCTTGTGTTCTGAACCTCCCTGATTATGTACATCACCCAGGGGGCTGGTAAGCATGTAGATTTCCTGGGTCCCATCCCCGACTTACTGATTCGGAAATCCCAGGGAGGGGAGACCCAGGGAATCCGTATGTTCACCAGTTATACCAGGTCATCTCTATTGTTAGGAAAGTTTGAGAAACAACCTATGTGTAAATAGATTAAAATTCATCATACCAGTGGTTCTCAGGCTTGACTGCACATATGAATCAAGTGGGGGGCTTTAAAGATCCTGATGCCCAGGCCTCCCTCACCAAGTGACTGCATCTCTGGAAATGAGGTCCCGGGCAGCAGTATTTCTTCAATGTTCAGTGCTAGTGCTGGGAGTCCTTGACCTTCAGCATTCTTGAGAACTGAGTGGACTTCTGGGAGATCATTGTTGATTCCTTGTCTCGTTGGAAAATCAAGACTAGGTATCACTGAGTAGATTCTGTGTCGTTGCATAACAGGAAGGATTCTACTCCAATTCTTGCTTTTTTTTTATTTTTTCACTTTTCTTTCTCTTCAACGTGATTCTTTTTAAAAATCATCCTGGTCAACCAAGTTAAAGCTCTGTGGAAAACAGATGTGTACCCGACACACATGTTTGGTAAATGTTCATTACTGTTGGTAAAATCCAGATGTGGGCTGGGCTCCTCCAGCGCCTCACGCTCTGGACCTGACTGCACTGAGTCTCCGCTCGGCCCTTTTCAAACCTCCTGCTGCCTCAGTGTGTGTGTGGTTCTGTTGGCGGCAGCCCCCCGGGGACGGGGGTACTGCTTCTGTGCCTAGAGCTTTCCTGAGCTGAGTTGACCCATCTGTGAAATTGTCCCTCCCTCGTAAGTAAGTACGGTAGAAGTGTGGCATTGTTATGTAAGGTGGTTGCTGTCATTATCCCCACTTTGCAGATGAGGACGCTGAAGCAGAGAGCTTACATAACTTCTTCCATCAGATTCTGCAATCAGTAGATGGTGGAGCCAGATATGGAGCTCGGGCATCCCAGCCCCGGAGTCTGTCTGTGTTTTGATGCTTTTTAAGGTCCTGCCACCTTGCCTCTCAGTAGATTTTATGGAAGCCTTTGGTCAGGGGTTTCGGCAAGGGGGATGTCACAGGGAATGATGTCATAGCAGGTGGCCTGGTGGAAGCCGGAAACTGCTCATCAGTCAGTGCTTTCTGAGCGGTCCGTTTAGCTGTCGCTCAAAGGGGCTTGTCACTTGGCCTGTATCTCTGGCATTGCCAGCCTTAGTAACCCCCTCCCCATCTTCCCGCCTCGGGATCCCCCCTGGGAACTCCATAGTTGTCTTCCTTTATTTGCTAGAGCACTTCCACCCTCCCCTTGCATCACCAAATGCATCCAGGTCCCACGTCCACAGAGACACCCTCCATTTGGTTGTCCTTATTCCTAACAAAGGTGTGTTCCCATGTGTCCTTTTTCTTGCTGTCTCATGGGCAGAATCCCACCTATCAGGGATTCTTTTCTTTGGTCAAGATAGAGCCTGTCCCATCGTTGTTAAGGGCTCACAGCCCATTCTGCCAGTAATGAACTTATGAGCAGATTAGAACTCCTGGGAGGGCCAGACGAATGCAGTCAGATAGTGGAGCATTTTCTCCCTGTAGTTGGGGGCTGGAGCCAAGGAAATTTCACACGTGATGCCATTGATTTACAGTGAGGATAATTGCCAGGGGGACTAAGCACTTGTGTCCTCCTGCCAGTATGTTCTCTCCTGGAGGGCTGATGCCATGAGAGTCAAATTAGAACCGGGACGTGGTTAGGCACAGCGGGAACTCGAATGCAAGAGTTAATTAGACTTTTAAAATTGGGATTCTTCCCCGAATTCCCAGGGGCAGCAGTCCCCTAACTCTGGACAGAGCTTGGGTAGAACCTGTGTGTCATAATCTCTGGACGCCCTCGTTTTCTAAGATCCAGTGACCAACAGGTGACAGGCACCCCTTCTGCCCATTCCTGATTAGCACATTCTTACATTCTTTCTTTAGGTATTTTATAGAACATTTGATCTGATTACTCTCATGCCTTGCGAGCCTGGGAACCAATCTTTCTCTTTCTGGTGGCTTAACTGGATTCATTATGGGTTCATTTTTAAAATTTCATTTTCCAAGGACAGTTTTCTCTCTCTCTCTTTTTTTTCAGATGCTTGGAGGGGATTCCTCACTCTCACCCCTATCTGCTGTTCACAGTTAGGAAAATGATAGAAGAAAGCTACTTAGAAGAACCTAGATTCTGTTTTTATAGAATTTTCCCCAACTAATGCCTGATACCGTTCCAGTGGTTTCCACCTGCACATGCTCTCAAGGGGTGCACATAAAACCCCAGTATAAACCTTCCTCTCCCCTTCACTTACATTTACATGCATGTATACAGCCCAATAGGCCCAGTTTTACTGTTGATTATGGCATTTTTGGCAAAGCCACATTACTTCCCGTATTCCACAGGGAATTAGGGAAGGAACAAGAGAACAGAGAACATCTGCTATTAATCGTGTTCATTCATCACAAAGCATTTTCCTAGTGAGTGTGGTTGGGCAGGGTTCTAGGGAGGAACAGGAAAGCAAAGATCACTGGGGCGAGTATCCTACAGACCAGCTCAGGAACAGGGAAAGGATGAGTAAGCCACACTTTGCCCCAGGCCTGTGTGTTGCAAAAACATAGGCTCACAATGAGTATGCAGATTATCCACGTGTATTTAGGATGTGTACCATGAATCTATTCCATGAATACGTATGTGCGTTTGTAGACGTTCAAAAGAGTATCGTAAAGCCAAAGCTTTAAAAAGGAAGAGGGATGAAGAGAAACGTGAACAAAGGGTTAAACTAAGCATATGCAGGTGACTTCTGCTGAAGCAGCAGAGGAGATCATGTGGAATGGCCATGTGTTTGCCATCCTACTTTGGTCTTCATATTTGGCCGAGAGTTCATGGGACAGATTCTCTTCCTCCACCCCACCCCCACCCCCGGTTCATTCTCCTGGGAGAGACCCTTTATGTGCTCCTATTTGGAATTCTGGGGTAATGACCTATTAACCAGTTGGTAATGATTTCTTGGGACTCTATGAAAGGGCCAGAAGCCATGAATGTCTTTAACCATCACCCCTGTTATTTCCAGAGGGGCCTACATCATTCCAGCCTTGCTGGCCCAAGGGAGGGCTAGTTTTGAGCCAAGCTGCTGTGTGGACATCCATTTGTGGTGGAACCTGGGTTTCGCCCAAAGGGTCTCACACATGGCACCCAGTCCATTCCAGGATTTGGGTGGCTCCCTCAGGCCCATGGCAGAGAGGAGTCTCTGCGGGCCAGCTCCCCTTCAAGTAGGTGAGTGAGACTAGGGATACCCTCGATTCATCTAACTTATGAGAAATGTGAATCTTTTGCAGACTCTAGTGTTTTATTACATCTGGTTATGACTCACTGTGGTTGAGAAACCACTGGGCTCAAAAGGGGCCCTGGAAGGAGGGGCTGTAGGCTGGGATCCTGCTTGGCAGCTGCAGGCAAGCAGAGGAAGAAATCCAGAGAGGTGGGCAGTGGATGTCAGGTGGGTACTGGTCCTCCGCAGGCACGTGCAGGCGGGAGAGGTGAGGAGACAGCGATGGGCATGAGCACAGCCCAGTCAGAGAACGAGGGCTGATGTGAGTGCTTCCGGAGACCTGGTTCACCTGGCACCTTCAGACATCTTGTCGCAGTTCTCCTTTGAACACCCCCTGGGTGGTTCTAGACTCATCGTTCTGTGTGTTAGAAAACCAAAGCTCGGGGCGCCTGGGTGGCTCAGTCATTAAGCGTCTGCCTTCGGCTCAGGTCGTGATCCCAGGGTTCTGGGATCGAGCCCCACATTGGGCTCCCTGCTCTGTGGGAAGCCTGCTTCTCCCTCTCCCTCTCCCCCTGCTTGTGTTCCCTCTCTCGCTGTCTCTCTCAGGTTCACTCGGCAGTTCGTGACAGAGCCGGGATTTAAACCCGTTTCTTTTCATTGCCACCATGTTACAGCCGTCTGCTTACTCGGTGGTAGGCGGCAGGAATCTCGCTCAGGTGCATGGGGTCCGGGAAGCACAGCAGTTCTCAGGATTTCTGGAAGGGGAGAGGAGGGCGGGATCCCTGTCTCAAAAGCCATACCCGGGAGGTCTCGGTATCCAGGAGGGAGCCTGACTGAGGGAAACTGCTGGCCCTGCTCATCAGGCTTCTCCTGGGCAGCAGGTGGTGGAGGCGGGCGGGTGTTCCAGGATTTGGTCCGCAGCTGACTCCAGCAGGGCCGCTCTGTGCCCGTTGCTGTTTTGTTGGCTTATCACCTTGCTGTGCATTACATCCCCAGGATTTATTTGTCTTATAACTGGAAGTGTATACCTGTTGGCTCCCTTCACCCTCTCCCTACCCTCCAACCCTTCCTGCCTCTGGCAACCAGCAATTTGTTCTCTCTGTCCATGAATTCAGTCTTGTTTGTTTTTAGATTCCTCACGTAAGTGAGATCATATAATATTTGTCTTTTTCTGACTTATTTCACTTAGCATAATGCCCTCCAGGTCCATCCATGTTGTTGCAAATGGCAAGATTGCATTCTTTTTGTGGCTGAGTAATATTCCACTGTGTGTGTGTGTAATCTTCTTTATCCATTCATTCACTGATAGGTACTTAGGTTGTTTCCATGTCTTGACTACCGTAAAGTAATGTGCAATGAATATGGGGGTACAATTATCTTTTTGAGTGTTTTTGTTTCCTTCAGATAAATACCCAGAAGTGGGATCGCTGGATCCTAGGTAGTTCTGCTTTTAACTTTTCTGAAGCACCTCCATACTGTTTCCCACACTGGCTGCACCAGTTTGCATCCCCACCAACAGTGCACAAGGGTTCCCTTTCTCCACATCCTCACCAACACTTGCTGTTTCTTGTCTTTCTGAATCATAGCCATTCTAACAGGTGTGAGATGGTATGGTGGTTTTGATTTGCATTTCCCTGAAGATTAGTGATGCTGAGCCCCTTTCCATGTGTCTGTTGGCCATCTCTGTCTTCTTTGGATCTTGTTCTTTGGGGGCATATTGTTTTTGTGGCGGTTTGGCTAACTCGGAAGAGGGCTCAGGCTTGAGCTCGGGGTCCTCTAGAAAGAGGTGACTCAGAGTGAAGATGAACTTGCCCTGCACCCCCAGCCTGCTGAGGTATTTGCTCCATGGAAGGAGGGCTTTCTCCAGTGGGTGGATGTGGGATGTACTTCTCCATCCTCCTCCTGGTGTCCTTTGCTGTGCTGCCGAGCCTGGGGGACCCAGTGCAGCCAGGTCCAGCTCTACATGTGATTTCATTCCCCGGTCAGATGTCCTGTGGAGGAATTGAAGTTGGAACCAACCTGAGAGGGGGAGAGGCAGGTGCCTGAGGCACTCATCTGATGGGGGGTGCAGATTCTGCAAGCCTAGTATGCCCCTGCAGCAGCTTCCTCTTCCCTGGGGGGGGGGGGGGGGGGGGGGGGGGAGGTGCTGGATGGTCTTGGGGCCGTGGATTTCTGACTGTCCTGCTGACAGCTCCCTGGCGGGCCGGGGGGGGGGGGGGGGGGGGGGGGGGGCTGAGATGCTGTATGGTCTTGGAGCCGTGGATTTCTGACTGTCCTGCTGACAGCTCCCTGGCAGGCCAGTTCTGGGGTGTTATTCTAGGCCTCATTCTTAGAGGCCCAGGCCAGGGCCTGCACCTCCAGGTCTTCCACAATTTTATAAGCACCTACTTGCCTGAGTTAAGATCCTTTCTGTTTCAAGTTGCTCCATTGGTTTGTGTTACCTGCAACTGCACCCTGACTGTGTGGACGAGTCCCCGCATGGCAGGACCCCAATACTCTCCCTGCTTGGATTGCAAAACATGCAAGGCCTCATGTGCTTCTCAGATGCCAATTTCCACCTTCCCACCTTCCTTCCTCCCGTCCTTTCTTCCTGTCTTCTTTCATTCTTTTTTTTTTTTTTTAACTTTTTACTTTGAAATAAGCTTAGACTTTCACAAAAGCTTGAAGTCCTGTCTGTTCCATAGTTCGAAGTAATTGGATGAAAGAATTCATAGCATTATGCATGTTTTGCCACAGCAAAACCTGAAGCCTAGATCTTCCTTTTCCATCTCTCCAATCAAAAGAAAAACATTTCCAAAGTACTGGGAAAAGAAACAAAATCCGTCTAAGGCACCTGGGTTTGGCATCTGGCTCAGTTTGTGCATATGCTGTGTGATGAGCACGTAGAGGTAGCAAGGCCAGGCCTACCCCATCGGATATCGTTCCTGCTACCTGGCCTCCCCAAGATCCCATTAGTGGCACTGTTCTTAGTAGCAACATGCTTTTGTGATAATTTGATGTGCGGCCGTGGATGAGCGAGGTGCTGCTGTTAGCATTTAGCCGCAGTGGTTCTGATGTCCTGATGGAGATGGCTGATGTTCTCCCTGCAACAGCGCGGGAAGAGTCCGTCACCTTGGGCCTTGCAATGGGGGCATTGCGCATGGGTTCTGCCGCTGTTCTGTTCCGGATACTCCGACAACTTGAAAGAATGTAAGCAGATGTTTCCAAGAATTTCTTTTTTTTTTTTTTAATTTTTTTAAAGATTTTATTTATTTATTTGAGAGAGAGAATGAGAGAGGGCAAGCACATGAGAGTGGGGAGGGTCCCATTTGCTACTTGGCCATTATTTTAAGTTTTTACTATAGTTTTCAGTGTTCTCTTAGTTTCAGGGGTACAATGTAGTGATTTAACAATTCTATACATTACTCAGTGCTTATCAAGATAAATGTACTCTTAATCCCCATCACCTGTTTCACCCATCCCCCCACTCCCCTTCTGGTAACCACCAGTTTGTTCTCTAGAGTTAAAAGTCTGTGTTTTTTTGTTTTGTTTTGTTTTTGTGTGTGTGTGTCTTTTCCTTTTTTCATTTTGTTGCTTAAATTCCACATATGAGTGAAATCATATGTGCTTTTTATGTGCTTAGGCATTATCCCCTAGCATAATAAGGGATGGACAAAGCCCCATCGAGGTAGAGGATAAATACCAGCTCTGACCAGCAGGCATATCCTAATGGGGGTCAAGGATAAATTATCCTGGATCTTATAGGTGAGTTTAGATTCAATTGAAAACCAAGGGCGGCTGGAGGGAATTGAAGTCAGGAGGAGTAAGTTGAGCATTGTTGTAGCTTTAGTACCAAAGAGAGGTACCAGGGATAATTATGGGATGCCAAGTTCATACCAATGTTCTCAGTAAGAGTTGAGCCATGTACTTCCTCCTTACGGCCACCTGGGTGAATCACGACTGAGTCACCTGTGTCGGCATTACCAGGATGGCAGGTGGCGAGAGAGATGCCAATGTATGGGGCCTGAACTGTTATTCCAATTTGCTGTTTTTAAAAATGTTGTGCTGAAGAACTATTGTGGTGGTGGTAACAGACATATTTTCTTTTCTTTTTTTTTTTTGAGATTTATTTATTTTAGAGAGAGAGTGAGTGTATGGCAGGGAGGGGCAGAGGCAGAAGGAGAGAGAAAATCTCAAGCAGGCTCCACGCCCAGCACAGAGCCCAATACAGGGCTTGATCTTATGACCCTGAGATCACGACCTGAGCCAAAACCAAGAGTCAGATGCTCAACTGACTGCGCCACCCAGACGCCCCTATATTTTCTTTTTTAAAAAGGGATTCCAAACAGTTTAAAAGACTCTTTTACTGCAAGACTTAGTCTTTTCACATTAAACTGCATTATGAAATTCTAAAACATGTAGTATTTTTCTTTTTTAAAAAAATTGAGCCCCCCTCCACCCCTGCCTCCCTGGCCTCCCCTGTGACACTAGCTCTAGGACTATAAAAACTAGAAGAAGGAAGGATCCAAGTGTGTCCAATTACTCTTAGAATTTGGGTGGGGGAGAGAGGCAGTGAGAAACATTGAATGTGTAATTCCAATTATAATATTTTGGAATGGTGGAGATTTAGAGTTTGTATTAGTCAGGGTTGTCCAGAGAAGCAGAGCCAATAGGGGTGTGTGTGTGTGTGTGTGTGTGTGTGTGTGTGTGTGTAGAAAGGGATTTATTATAAGGAGTTGGCTCATGCAATTATGGAGGCTGGCAAGTCCAGCATCTATGGAACCAATGTCCCAATTTAAGTCCAAAGGCTGGAAGCTGCTATAGAACTAGGAAGAGCCAATGTTGATCAGGCAGGAAGAACAGATGTTCCATTTTTTTTTAAAAGATTTTATTTATTTATTTGTGAGAGAGAGCATGTGAAAGAGCGAGCAGGGGAGGGGAGGGACGGGGGCTGGGGAAAGAAGCAGATTTCCCACTGAGCAGGGAGCTGGGCACATGGCTCCATCCCAGGACCCTGGGATCATGACCTGAGCCAAAGGCAAACACCTAACCGACTGAGCCACCCAGGTGCCCTTGATGTTCCATTTTGAAGGCATCAGGCAGGAGAATTCTCCCTTAGTCCAGGGAGGGTCAGCCTTTTTTTCTATTCGGGCCTTCAACTGGTTAGATGAGGCCTACTGATGTTAGGGAGGGTAATCTGCTTTACTCAGTCTACCAATTTAAATATTTACCTCGTTCCAAAATTTCTTGCCAGAACACCCAGAATAAGGTTGACCAAATATCTGGGCACCCCATGGCCCAATTAAGTAGACACATCAAATAAACCATTATCGAACACAGGTAGTCCAAAGAGGTAGCGACTGATATAAGGTCCCACAGCTGGCTTGGGTCAGGAACTGGAATAGAGCCCACATCTTCCAGTCCAAGGTTCTTTCTGCCTACTCCTTCTACAGTAGGAGAACATATCCTTGGAGGTTTCCTAAGGTATAAGGGATCAACACAGCATATTTTCCCAGACCCTCAGTGATAAAGACCTTAAAACATTATTTCTTTATCAGAATAAACATGGATATATTGTGGAGCCTACTGGAAATTCACATGAATGTTTAAGATAAGACATGAAATGTTAAACTGTGGACTTAGCTAAGAAGCTGAAGATATCTGTGTCATAAAACTCATCTCTCCTCTGCTCCAAGCATGAAATTAGTGGAAAATTTTGAGAATCATGGAGCTGTTGCAGCAGCTTTGATGACTGTGCAGACCCAATTTGTATTCTAGAAAGATCTGGAGCACCCACAGCCAGCACCAAGAGCCTGTGATATTTTTCAAATTTCTTGCATTCTTTCAAAAAATTGTGCAAGTTTTGCTTTCTGTCCATAATACATCTTGTTTAATTTTAATGTAAAATGATGTTTTAAATTATAGCCCGATAGTGAAATTGACTCCCCAGGAAGATGAGCCATTTAGCCTATGAAACTGCTCACTTGTTGGCAGGGAGTCAAGGGACCTGGGATTTATGTCCCCATTTGGAAGAATGAGGAAAGGTCAGCTCTCTGATTTTGTCACCTTCCCATTTCTTCGCTTCCCAATCAAGATGACTTTCTCTGCTTGGCATTTCAGGTTAGATTAGCTTTATTATTATTATTATTGGAGATAAATTTGCTAATATTTTTCATCAATTCCAGTGACTTAATTCGGTATTGATAAATCTCTCTTCCACAATTCTAAAACTAAACATTTGGAGTAGCAAAGAACGCATCATTCTCCATTAACTCTTAAGAAGTTATATATATTTTTTAGTAACTTACTTTCCACTCTTTCTGTTCACATTAGGATGAAATAGCACTTCAGATATGAAACTTCCTATATTTTTCTTTAGTTTTAAAAATATTAAAGCATTAATCAATGCCCCTAATTTGTTATATAACCAAGGGCAGGAATAAATAATTTTGAGGAGTGGTTCCCAACTTGATTAAACAAAATTCAGAGCTGAAATAAGAAATTTAGTCATTGAGATAGTTGCCTAAGTTATATATGAAGACATTGACAGAACTTCTCACACTGCTCCCCCCGCCCCCCCTACCACTTTGGCCCAAGAGCCTTAACTATCTGGAATTGGACAGAACATTTAAAAGAGACTTTTATAGTAATAAAAGAGAAATTCACAGAGAAAGTAACATAAAGCTTGGTTTTCTACTTTGTTTGTATAACCTGCTTTCTTGCGTCTAGGAAAAATGATGGTTCCTGAAGAGCCTCTTCTTTTTTAGTCAACCAGTGAGTCTCCTGTCCATTCCCAGGCTTTCAGGGGGAACAACCTCAGGGTCAGTCAAACATTTAGTCAGTAGGGCTGTTTCCTCAGGATGGTCTGTTCCCCCAAATTTGTTATTTTTCATTCCCCAACTTTACTATTGGTTGTTGTCAAACTAAAAGAGTGTAAGTACAATATAGTTAATGTAGTTTACATTATCATTTTTATTGATATGGGAAGCCCCTCAATTCTCTATCCTAGTTACTTGATGATGGTAGGAGTGAAGAGAAAGGAGACTATATATATATATATATACACATATATATATGAAGATACATATAAGGTGATAATCAAGTCCTTGGGGTTTTAATCTGGTCACAACTTGAATACCTAGTCTCAGAATTTTTCTTAAAAGGTCAGACACCCATGTTACCACAATAGGGGGTGGTCATAACCAGAAACTGTTTATGCTGTGGAGCTAGGAATGGCTTCTTCACTTTCTAAATAAGACTCCCTGAGGGTTCTAGCAGGGAAGTGGAGCATTTCCTATGCCCCTGATCAAGGAAGGGTATCTTACACCCGAGAAGGTTGTCCTCAGAGTGGTCAGGCATCTTCTGGGTCAGGGGACATGGCAATGTGAAGGAAGGACAGAGGTGCCGGCCGGGTTGGCCAGATCAGCCATGGGTGCTGGCAGGTGGCCCCTGGGTGCACTTCAGCTTCAGACAATTAACACTTAGCCTGCACGTGCATTGCACAGGGACACACACACCTATGCATGAGTACTTCAACTAGGCAACCATCAAGTTAGCAGAGAATGGACGGGACACAGTTTTACACATTGTGGTTTTAAAAATTATACAAGTAGTACATGAATACTTGCTTTATAAGAGTGTGCTCTTTAAAACACGTTAAAGCTCCCCCAGAGTGACTCTGTGTCAGATGTAATGCCCCCTCTCTTGCTCCAGTGCAGGTACTGGAACATGGAAGATACAGAGTCGATCAAGCTCCCCTGAGGCTGATTGCAGAAATAGGAAGTGCCTTGTTTCTTAGAAGACTTCTGGCATTTGCAGGTTTAGGAAGGGTTAGGCGGGAGAGAGAAGCCGGGAAGAGTGGGAGGAACGTAGGCCAATATTAAAACAAAACAAACACATAAACCTAATGAAGACTGTATCTTTCTGGGATCTTTTTTTTTTTTTTTTTAATAAACAGGGGAGAAAAAGCTGAAAGTAAAACATAAAACCCTAGTAAACACATGAGAACTACCAAATTAGTACTCTGTGCAAACATACCTTTATATTTAGAGCTGGAACCACTTGGGGAGTGACCTTTCTTGGAGCTTGCTTGCTTGACTGCACAGCAGTGACTTCCAGCCTACCAACCCTCTTCAGGGCCCCCCACCCCGAGACACGTCTGTATACATTAGCGTTTTCTTTGGCTTACCGAATGTTAGTGATAGCATTGCCTTCTGTTTTTTCCTCCTTCCCAAAATGAGCGCTAATAACTTCTATATAAGGAACATTACCTGTTAGTTCAGAAGTCTGGTTACATGCTCCTATTTGGAGGTGCATCTCCTTGGAGTCAGCAACTGTGCCATTTGGAAATTATTTCCAATAACTGTTTACTGACTGCCAGCCGACCTTCAGAGCACAGTATAAAACTTTGTCGGGAGAGGTGTATTACAGGAGACGAAACTCATCTTTTAAGTACCCTCATCTCAAAGCATGAGGGTGCATGGGACAAATGCACATTATAGGGAAATGTAACAGTAAAACACAAACTTTATTAACAGCCAGCGTGTATTGAGTATAATGCACCAAACATTGTACTCTGTTATTTAAATGTTCTGACTTGATTTCCATGACAACCCTTGACATCGTTGATGTCATCCCCATTTTAGAGATAAGGAGACTGAGGCTTTCAAGAAGCTCGGCACCTGGCTCAGGGTTACATAGCCAGCAACAACAGAGTTCAGTAAGCAGTCAGGTGTGTCTGACTCCAAAACCCATCCCTTGACCTAAACATCAGTTCCAATTAAGCACATAAAGGTGCTCCATGCTGTCCTCTCCAGGAGGGCACTCTCTGTTATTTCTGGTAGTTCCAGTGCTCATTTGGTATGCAGTCATCTCACCTCGTGGACCATCTTCTCTATTCATGTCTTGTTTCTCCAATAAGATGATAAATGTTCTGAGGGCAGGTACTGTCCAACTGTTTAGTTTTCTCCCAAGCTCATAGACCAGTGCATCAAACATGTAGTCATTCACATATTTCTGATTTTCATGTACCTGTTAGGCGTGCCATACAGCTCTGCTTCTTGGGGAGCAGTAATTCCTGACCCGGAGGCTGGTAGGCGGATTATCTTGGCAATTTCTGGATCCCTGGGGGTCTCCCTGTGGAGCTGAGCGGGAGGACCCAAGTGCTTGCCCTAAGACCCACGTTACAGCCCTGGAGGTGTTTGTGGTGGGCACCCGAGTAACCTGACACTGCGCTCCAGGGTGGTGGCCAGTGCCAAGTTCCCGCGGTGCCCTGTGGGGGATGCTCAGGTTACTGCCTCCATGCCTCACCTGGGTGGATTGCATCTCTAATGAGCTTCAATTTGCAAATAGTGTACTTACTAACAGTGATAACAAAAATGTTAATGCTCTTCCATAGAGCTCCCTATTCTCCATGGGGTTCCCAGCTGCAGTTTTTCACTTCATCTGCAGTGTGTTCTCAGGAGGCCATCCTCCCCCATTTCAGAGATGGGGACACCAAAGTGGGGAAGGACACTTAAATAGCAAAGAGATGCCATCTGAGGTCATGAAGGGATTGATGAGAAAACAGCCTCTTCTGGTAGCTCCTTGGTGCTCGCTGTGTCTTTTTGTGGTGTCTGGGGAGAGTGTTTGGGTGCGTATGGGCTTTCCGCCCTGAAACCACAGGCTGCCTTTGGGAAACCAATTTGCTGCTCTGGTTCACCTCATTCTACCTTACTTCATAGGCTGTATGTGGCTAAGTGTGTGTTTGAATTAAGTAGAATCTAGATAGAGCACACACCCAGTAATTTATTTCTGTGCTGCTTCTACTTAACTGTAGTACTAATTTGTCATGACTTATTCTGGGGAATCGAGATGTTCTCACCCTTGAGTTTCTGTGACCGATTTAACTTCACATCTCCTGGTGTGTGTTGCTGGGACCAGACTGCTCACCCACCGCAATAGCATTTTTAATTCCTTTTAAAAAGTAAGACCTTCAAACTCTTAGTTTTCCTTAATCCTTGAATTAATCTAAATCCTTCTTTTATATCCCAAGCAGCTTCTACTTAGTAAGTGATCAATGGATATTTGTTAAATGTGAGACTATGTTTGTTAACCCATACCTCTTAGCAACTTTCTAATCCAAACAGTATAATGCACTATGTGACTGTCTTTATTTGCCCGAACATTATCATTAAAGCTCCTTCCACTGCTGCTTCTGGTCCCTTCTCATTGAATGCCTAGCATTCAGTAGTCAAGAGACTGTTTGCATTCTATTTAATCCTCACCAAAGTCCTGTATTAGTTATTCTTATTACTACTGTACAGATGAGGAAACCAGGGCACAGAAAGGTTCACATGCTGAAGTTCACATAGCCAGTAAGTGCCCACACCCACGTGCCTTCACACCTGTCACATTGGTCTCTCTGCCAACTTCAAGGCATGCCCCTTAGTGATGTGGACCAAGACTCTGTGAGTTAGCCCATTTTTACTGGATTTGTATGGATTCAGGCTCAACAAGCACATGGTGAGCATTTTCTGTGGGAGGCAGTGTGGTGGATAGCGGATGACATTTATAGAGCGTGACCTCTAGCATTTGATAGGCCTGCCTCTGAATCAAACTTCTGTCACCTGCTGAATTAGCACGTTATTTAAATGAGTCTCTCATTCATTCATCTGTCCATTTAACAATTGTGTATTGAGTGCTAGGAACTGTGCATGGAGATGCAATTAAATAAAGAACCTACATAAGTGTCAACCAAGTAATTTTACTACCAAGTATAATGATAAACTGAGGTTAAGTGCTCCGAAGGAGTAAAAGCCATTAAGTAAGACTGGGAGTTCTGGGAAGCTATCCTGGAATAAATGGTGTTTGGCCAAAGGCTCTGTCAACAGGGGGTGTGGATCTTTGGGAGAACTGAAAGGTGGGGGGCGAGTAAGTGCAAGGTCTTACAGGCTGTATCTGGGACTTTAATCTTTATCCCAAGAGCAATGGGGAAGGTTTTGAGTGACTGGTGGGGGGGTGCTGACTTGGTCAAATGTGCATTTGAGAAAAGACCACTGTGGTTTGGTGCAGAGAATAGGCAGAATGGAGGGGTGGAATGGATGGGGCGCCCACTGAGGAAGCAATTTTAGTAGCTGGGTTGAGAAGTGGTGGCTTGAATGGTAGAGGAGATGGAGAGAAGAGGGTGAATTTGAGAGATTTAGGAGGTAAACGTATAGGATCTGGTGATAGATAAGACATGAAGGAGTGAGCGGGAGGGAGGCATGGAGGGTGATGCACAGGTTTCTAGCTTGCAGACCTGAACGGAGGGAATGTCATTCACGGAGATAGGGAAATCCAGGACACTGGGTTGGTGGGGGGTAGATTATAGTTTGGGTCATGATCATGTTGAGTTTTGAGGGGTCTTTAGTTACCCAGGAGAATTGTTGAGAACTCATTGGTTTCTAGAGATCTGAAGTCTAAAGGAGAGATGTGGGGTGGGGATAGAAGTTGGTCAATGAGTGATGCAAGGTAACTGAAGCAGTGGGCATCGATGCACTCACCCAGGGAAGGAGTGAAGAGTGAGAAAGAAGAGGGCCCAGGATAGAACCTACAAAAGCAGCTGTGTAGGAGTAGCCAGGGAGGTAGGAGGAGAGAAACCAGGATCATTGAGAAGAGGGTGTATCGAAGAGGAGGGAGTGACTAATAGTTTCAAATACTGCTGAGAGATCAGTATGAGAACTTAAAATTGTCCACTGAAGTTTGCAACATGGAGGTCACTGACTACTGAGATTCACTTGATGGAGAGATCAAGGCAAAGGTCAATTTGGGATGGGCAAGGGTAAGAATAAGAGGTTAGGAAAGGCTCACCTAGAGTTGAGACAACTTTCATGTAATCTGGCTTGTGAAGGGGAAGAGAGAGAATAGGTATGCACTAGAGAGGATGAGTGTGTGTGTGACTATGCTGGGCAGAGATTTGATATGTTTAAATTGTCCCTGGGAAGGATCTGGTTGAGAGGGAGTGGTTGACGCTCCAAGAAAGGGAACAGATGATTGAGCATCTGAAATGAAAATATCTTTCTCATAAGATTATTGTGAAAATTAGATAACACGTGAAGTTCTCAAAACAGTTGATGTTCCCATCCTCTATGCTGTTGTATATTTTTATTGGATTCTTTTTAAGGCTCCATCTTTCTGGTCTGAAAACTTCCAATTTTCATTTGATTTCTCTTTGCCTTTTATTTCTTTTACGTGGAAAAACGGTCCCTTTTGATTTTCATTCTTTCTAGTCTTTTTGTTAATTCAGTATTTTTTTATTATCTGGTAAGTGGACATGAACATCCTTTAGTGATTTGGGTCAATCATTTTGTATATTTAAAAATGGAAGGTGCCGTTATTCCTAACCTTCACCTTCTCTATTGCACACAGAAACCTAAAGTGTTCTTTCCTTCTTCAGGTTCCTTTTGTGATTATGGACACTTCTGCATTTCATCATTAAATGTGTAACTCATCCTCTTGCACCTCCCCCTGCTTATTATCTGAATTCATCTTATTTTTTTAAGAACGTGAAAGTCAGTAATCTTTAGTGACAGTTTATTTGAAAACAAATTAATTGGCCATTTTCAAGTATAACTCAATAGATACAGATCTGTCTGAGGGTATGTTCAAATCGTGTGATAATAAAGTGGTCAGGGCATTATCACAAGTGTTACAAAATCTATTCTGTGTCAGGATAATTTTTTTCTTTTTACATTCATCATGCCTGAACGCAAATATTTTCTCCATAGTTTCTGGTGGTGGTTTTGTTTTGTTTTGTTTTTTTAATTAACACATTTGGCAAAATTAACTTTTTCTTACAAAATCCTTTGAACTTAAGATGATAGTATTTGACACAAGCATGTGGGAAGATCAAACACAAAAGAGAAGGAAGTGTAGGAAGTTGATCTTGGAAGAAGTGTAAGAAATCCTCTTACTTCTCAGTAGGATGCTAACCCTGAGCTTATAAAAGTAGCTGAGGGAAGGAGGGACCAGTTGTCTCCACAGAGATGGGCTGCTCCCTACCTTGGGCTGCCAGTCCCACAGCCCCTTCCTCTTTCCCAGGGCTCCAGAGTGTAGTGAGGAAGTGAAGGAGCATTTGTGTTTCTCACAGTCTGAGGTGAACTTTTCAGTCCTGGAAGGGGAAGTCCCTAGAACCATCTGCCACCTACTCAGCAAGGGATAGCTAATACTTTACTGGCGAACCAAGAAGAGTAGTCACAGAGACGAGAAAGTTGAAATGAATTCCAGAGAGAACAGATTTCCTCCCTAGACACCCGTTCTAGGCAGCTAGAAGAAGACTGGAGGTTTAAGAGTGTGATGGTATACCAGATAGCTTTCTGTGATGGTTCACTTTCAGTATTTACAAAAACAGTGCTTGTCTTCCACCACCAAAGCCGCTGAGGGAGAGAAGCCTGGATTTACTGAGTTTGGTACTCTTCAAATAAATGACCTTTAAAAAATGCAAGGAATTAGCGCTGTAATTTATATATATATATATATATATACATATATATATAAACATATATATAAGGAGGGTTAATTTATTGCTGAATTTAAATATATATGTATATATATGATTAATTTACTTGTTTCTCTTCATTTCTTTTTATGTGTCACAACTTTGACTCCTGGTTACTAGTCTCCCTGGTAAATGAGAAAAGGGTTGTTTCCTGTTTGAAATTCAGAATTGCCGAACACTTAGTAAAATTGGTGTTTCTTATGATTGTACGTCAAGATTGTCTTTTGAGTGATGATGAGCCTGGAAAGGCCTCACTAGCTGACACAGGAGAAAGGAGCATCTTTTGTTTTCAACGCATTTCATCTTAAACGATTAAAGGAATAAATGGAGGCATGCAACATGATGATCGTCTTAAACTCTTACTGTGTCTGCTGCTGTAAGAAGCATGAAGAGCAGCCTAGTATTTTGTTGTGTCTCGCAGACTTCTTTTGCCTGAAAAAAGTCTGTTTATGGAGGGGGAGGACGTGGCTGAAAAAACACTCGTACATAAAACAGCTGTTAAGCGAATCTCCACACACTGAGATCAAGAGAACGTGAAGAAATATGTCCTTCCAAGGACCCTTTTGCCAACTTGGAGCCTTCTTCAGAAAATAAATACAGCCACGCTACAAGTTTCTGGTAACTTAGTTACTGAAAAATAAATCGAGCTACTTAGACCCTTGAACCTTGATTTTTTAAAAAAAAATCTCTGAATTCTATTGCAGTGATGCAAATGAAGCCAGAGAAACGGTGCAGAAAGTTTGTTTGCTCTTTTGTTGACTCATGTACCCCCAAAGAGTCCTGAAGATGCATGAAGCAGAAGTGCAGGCTTCCCAGTAGAGGGAGAGCAGGTCTCTGTGTGTTTCGTTCTTTAAACTCCATCCATGATAGACGGTAGTGCCCTAGAGCTATGTTTTCTCTGAGTTGTCCCTTCTGTGTGGCCTGATGCAGCAAAGGGCATTTATGCTCAGTGGCTGCCAGGAAAATGGACTTCACGGCATGATAGCACATCTCGGTGCACCTTTCTTCCTTCCTGCTAGGAGCACTTCAAAGGATTGGTTGCCTTTGGTGTGCAGTTGGTTGCTGTGCAGTTGGGGTGTTGTTTCTGAAAGTTGAGGTCCCTTTAAAAGTTCATGCTCATACTTAGAGAATTCTGGTCGTGTGCTACAGATGTTTTACAGTTTATTTCCAAACAGCTGCTTCTCCCTTCTTTAGTCTGTTTTTCCGACCCTCCCCCCCCCCCCCGCCGCCTTTTATTATTATTATTTTTAAATAAAATCCCTCTGGAAACCTTTCAGCTCACATCCTTGGCAATGCTTCCTTAGTAAAGGCCCTCACATTCCATGCCATGACATTCTCCTGACCAGCACCTGTTACTATAGGCAGGTCATCGATTTAGCAGGTTGCTGTTCTGTGAGTTAGAAGTAATTTTGTGTATGTGTATCAAAACTGTAGATTCAGTCAGCCTTGACCAGACAGCCCCCTGTGACAGGCCTGCCCTACCTAACATTTCCTGAGACAACCCAGAAAGTAGAAAGGAAAGCAGAGATTTATAGTTTATAATGCTCATTCAGAGCATCAGGTAGAAAACCCTATGCAGGTGACCCAGGTCAGGGGTCAAAGGGAAGGATTTCCTTGAGGGTCCACCAATTTGACAGTCTGTCCCATGTTGAACTTTACCAGCAGCCAGCTCTTAATCATCCCTGACCTTCCAAAATAGGAAGAACAGGAATAATTAAGATCCACAAATAATCTTCAAATCTTGATAATGATTTTCACATCCTCCTCTCATGAGTTTTTCCCCCTGGAGCTACCATATGGAAATAAATTGATGAATTTGAGTTCAGCGTCCTTACTACTACTACTACTCTTCTGATAAAGATACTGGGGAGAAGCAAAAATCCAATGGAAGGGAAGGGCAGCGTTAGGAAAGAAACTGGAGTAAGGAGTTTGGGAAATCAGTCTTTGAATAGCTAAGTGCTCTTAGTAAAAGGAAAATGTGTTTATTTGTCCTCTTGCCAGTTTTACATATGCAAATACACCATCTGTGTTGAGAAATGTGCATGGATTTCTCTGAAGAGGCTAAGTGAGTCAGTGTCTGAAATGGAGTTACACCTCTAAGACAGTTATAAAGTATTTAGGGATGAGGTGCTACAAAGCCAAGAGAGTGAAAACAATCCATAAAGGCGTGTTTGGCCAGCTCTCAAAAATCTTAGACACTTGCAACACAGTCCTTGGCTCAGATGCTGGATTTTTCCCATTCATGCACTTTCTTGACAGATGAATTGTTGCAGGCTGCGAAAAAGCTCTAAGAGGAATCCGTTAGACTCCTCACTCAGAGCAGGGATCTGTTTGCTTGCATCCATGTCAGCAAACCAAGGGGTCATTTGCTTTGTGTGGTGTGCCACTTTGCTACTTTTTTCTCAGCTGAGGCTGCTCTGTCTAAAAGGGTCAAGGCCACATTCGACTCTAGCATATTTGTGTGTTAGGTTGGAATGAAGACTCTCGATTTAGTAAATATTAGACACTGGTGGAACGTCTCTGGAATTCCTATTTCCTAACTCGTATGGAATGTTTATTACTTTCATTATGGTAATAACAAGATTTCTTACCCAGAATCCCATAAATCATTTGATCTTGGCATTTCCCTTCTACGGCTCTCCTTCCTTTTTACTGATTGGTGGGTTTACATTTATGTTTGGCATGGTTTACCCACCTTCTGGATTGCTGACTATGGTAGACTGATTTTTTTTTTTTTTAATCACAAGTCATTTTGATGCCATTGTATCAGGCTAGGGTGCCTGTTGCAAGTATAGCTCCACACCACACGCAATAATTGTGACCTATTAGAAATAATAGAGAGTGATAATCAATGTTTAGTTATAAGAGTGGCTCAGCCCCTCATGTGTGGGTTGTCCTGGAGTATGTTTCTTGAATCAGCAGAATAAGATGGAGTCCTTGGAAGTGTTTTGCCAGAGCTCAGTCAATTGAATTTAGACCTCCAAGTGTGCCTGGGCAGAGCCTCAGTAACCATTAGTTGAAAGCACTAGACAGAGAAGAGTCTTCATTTGCATCCAATATGGAAAGAACTCCCCAGTTCACACATTAGTCTTTCCAGCTAGCCTGTGTATAAACTCTGAGTAAGAAGAAACACAAGTGATCAGTCACGGGCTCTAAATACCGTCTGCCATGTATATGCTAAAGAACTACGGGCCACTTCACACATTTTTGTGCCAACAATTAAAGATTTTTTGTGAACTGGAGTAGTTTTAAAGTTCCAGTCTTCCATGCCTTGTAACATTGTATATATGCTTTAAATATATTTTCATCAAAATGTTGAACTTATGGGGGCACCCGGGTGGCTCAGTCCATTGAGTGTCTAACTCTTGATCTCAGCTCAGATCTTGATCTCAGGGTTGTGAGTTCAAGCCCTGCTTTGGGCTTCACGCTGGGCATGGAGCCTACTTTAAAAAATGTGGAGGTATGGATTTTCATATTTGGAAAACATCCACCATTATAAAACAAATGGTGGCAGAACCAGCCCTCATAATAAAACTAATCAAGCAAATCAGAAGTGGTCACTTTGGTTTTCAATTAAAAAAAAAAACACGTTGACATGTGTCTTCAAACAATCATCTAACTTCTGGATTTAAATCTAAAGGATATAGGTCAGAAAAGAAAGGGCCTTATATGATTCAGCAATTGCGCTACTGGGTATTTACCCCAAAGATACAAATGTAGGGATCCGAAGGGGTACATGCACCCCGATGTTTATAGCAGCAATGTCCACAATAACCAAACTGTGGAAAGAGCCAAGATGTCCATCGACAGATGAATGGATAAAGAAGATGTGGTATATATATACAATGGAATATTATGCAGCCATCAAAAGGAATGAGATCTTGCCATTTGCAACGACGTGGATGGAACTGGAGGGTATTATGTTGAGTGAAATAAGTCAAACAGAGAAAGACATGTATCATATGATCTCACTGATATGAGGAATTCTTAATCTCAGGAAACAAACTGAGGGTTGCTGGAGTGGGT